>NW_010115482.1:0-40557 GCF_000699245.1 Pterocles gutturalis
CTGTGATTCTGTGATTCTGTGATTTTGCACATTGAAACTGTTAAATGATGACAGAAAGCCTAGGAGGTTAAGGGAAAAAGAATTATCATAGTTTATTAGGCTGTTGCAGGGTATCAAAATCTTAACAGTACAATAAGCTGATTAGTTAGTAATATGTGTGTGTGTGGGCATGTGTATAGACAGTGCTGTAGTATTTAGTGTTTATCACAGGTTTGTCTGGGAATATCTTTTACCCAGTCCCTAGCAGTCTTATTCTTCTGGTTTTGTGTCTCACTGATGATCCATTTACACTGATACTCACCTCCAGCCTAGCCCTGAGAAATGCTTAACTGGCTCCTTTAGGTCAGCAAGTGGAAAGGTTTATCTGTTTCTTCTCTGCCCCTTGTACATCCTCAGAGAGCTAGATGTGTTCTTAGAGTCTTCCACTTTGTTACTTGGGAGCCACTGCTTTCCTGGCACTGATGCTAGACATGAATGGACTCTGTTCTCACTTGTTGATGGGCAAAGTTATAAAAGAGCTAAATTAATGCCTACAGTTACATTCTTGCAGTTCAGAAAAGCTTGTTTGTATTAATCTTTATATAAATAATAATTGCATAAAAAATAGGATAGGAAATAAGCTAAAGACATAACCCAGTCCATTCTCTTACCCTCAAGCCAGGATCGAATTTACCCACATCATTCTTTATATTTACCTAGTCAGTTCTTAAATATGTCCAGTGGTGGACATTCCCGAAACCACCAGCTGATCTGTTCCTTATCCTCAATATCCACAGTGTTAAAAAGCTTTTTCTGACATGAATATCCCCGATGACAAATAAAGCTGGAAACTTTTCACCTGTGGATCTGAAGTATAAACTACTTTCTTCAGAGAATTTGAATATTTTTGTCTCTAAGGTTCTGGAATGCTCGGACTGACACAATTTATGTATTTGTCATTGTCATAATTCTGTGGCAGAAGTGAACAAAGTCAAGTTTACATGATCTACCCTAATTCTGATGTTCTTAAATTTTTAACACTTGATTTTGAAATTTCAGTGTTTTTCAGAATGAATCAGAATGCGTTTGCATACACACACATGGACATATATGTACACCCACACCCTGAATTTACAGCAGATAGGTAGATACGCATACTCATATGGACATGGACTCTCCTGTGTGGTCTCTACATAATATTGTCTTACTGAGAATCCATTCACAGAGGGCTCAAGGCATGTCCCCAAAATATCAGCTAGCTTTATACAAAAAAACAAAGCTTCCTTCAATAATTCAATGTTAATGTCTACCAGAGGTTAAATGCCACCCAAGAAAGCCCTATTATTGAACTGGATTCTGAAATATATCTTTCTGTAAATATTTAATGAAAAACTGACAAACAGAAATAGAACATTTGATTTCCACCCCCACCCTTCACCCCCAATTAATAGCACAGAGTCCTACTTTAGCATTATACACCTTGGGTTAGTTTGCGTACTTGGATGATTCTGTACTGGGGTAGATGAATTTGCTAATACAATCACACAGCCTACCTCCCTGTGTGACCGGACGAGCTTTTGGAAACTAGAAGGAATGCCAGATCAAGTTTCTAAAAGCGTTTTCCACTATTTTATGAGGATAAGAATTCTTATAAAGAGCAAATAAGCATACCAGCAATGAAGGATTTGAGAAAAATTAGATTAGTTTTCATAAATCCAGAACAGCAGAAGTGCTTAGGGTGCATCTATACTACTGGCTGGTATGTATAGAGAGAGACCTGCTACAGTTTGTCTATGCTGCATGCAGAGCACTGTGCATGATGTCCTGCTGCATTGCTTTGCATTTGGTACCAGGGCAGTACTGATTCCAGAGCACCAGCAATGTGCTGAATTGTGCAGCACAAGACTCTTGAGTACAGACGTCAGACAAATTTTTACAAGAGCAAAAAATTTCTCCAGTGCATTAAATTGCAATTGTAATTGTATACTTAGTGTATACTTGGTTTGGCATTACAAATGGGACTAAGTACAAATGGGGAAATTACCCACAAAATCTCCCCCTTTTTTTTTTTCCCTAAAGCAACTGAAAAAGGCCATTCGTCCTGGTTATCATGGGACGATGATGCAGGGTTTTCATGAGAGAGTCAGGCAGTAGCTTTGTATCCCATTCATTAATGTCAAAGGATAACACTAGATATGGTGGCACTTGTAAATATAGATTAGTGTTGGACAGAGCAACAAACTCCTCATTGTGCCACAAGGGTCGATCATCTTCCATGTGACTGATCACACAGATAATGGGTTCTGACTCCTGCACTTCCAACCACAGACTGTTTAATGTAGCATAAGTGACAAAATCTATATTTAGGATGGGATATATTTCCCTTAGCTTTAGCCACCAAAAAGACTGTCTGATCTAAGCTGGTTATCAATGATCTAACTAGGTTCCCTCAGTCAATGGAGAATGGTCTTAGATATCTGTTTATATAACCAGAACCACTTCCTGACAGAAGTTCGTCTCCTTCTGTTGTCTTTCAAGAGATCTAGATGATTAGCATAGATTGATTCTTAACATTCAGACAGTCAAAATGAGACTAAATGAATCCCACTCTCAAGGAAAACAAATAAATAGGAAGTCACTGTGAAATACAAACCTTACATTTGATAAAGACAGTTATATCCATTCATGGCAAGGAGGCATTCTGCAGCTTTGACAAAAAGATCACTTTACCGTAGCTTTGGCCCAAGTTCAAATGTATTGACAGGCCTTTGAGACAGAAAAGGATGAATGAAGGATTCAAGAAGTGACAAAATATTGAAGCAGGGCGGCCTGGTAGATGGTGGGTTTTTTCCTTCCTGATGAATTGTGCCACTCAGAGCAGAAAGAAGATGCAAGAAGTATTGAACCAAGAAGATTGAGTGTGTGTGTACATGTAATCAAAAATGCATTGTTCAGTGGGTGAGTATGTAGATCAACCTGGTTTTGTTGTTGAATACCCTATTAAAAATCTTCTTTTTGTATGAGACTGTAATTATGTAAGTGCTATAGATTCTAATAGTTTATTATTTATTTATCTTTGTTCATGGTCTTCTAAGAAGGATATAACTGTTTCTAAAGTTCAAAGCTACTGACTACTTTTGAAGTCATGACAGCACCATTACTAAAGAGGGCTGTGATCTAGGCAGCTGTCCCCCAGGAATAAAAGTAAATTAATGGAAAAAAAAAATCATAGAGATATAAAATGGTGCTTTCAGCAATAGTGCTTTTCAGTTTTGCTTTATGATATGTCGTCTGGTGTGGGAGAGGAAGCAAAATAACTTGTACTTTGAAGTGGTCACATGTTCTGAAGCAGTTATTAATGCAGTTCATACCTCTTAGGTACCTGAAACAGAGTCCTTGATTCATTGAGGTGCTCTGTGCAGCCAGGATACCTTGCCAAAACCAGGCCCATGCAAATAGCCCAGAGGGCAAAGATCTGACAAAGCAAGCTATTAACTGGAGAGCTTTGGGGTTGGAAATATAAAATATTTTCCAGGTAAGATGTTATAATTTTCCATCATTTTGCAAAGACCTTACAGCTAACCTAGCTTTCAGAAAAGTATCTTACATTAAATTATTTATAACTAAGAAAAGTAGTTTTGTCTTATCTTCTTCTAATTTCAGGTGAAAAGTTAGATCATAGGTTTCACTCTTCTTCACGTTTAAATTATTAAGACATAAAATCTTTTCACATTATATAACAAATACATGAGCACATTCCTATAATTTTTATCAGTTTGAGCACACTTTCCTAATGTGTTAGTTCCTGTCACATACATTTATTTCTAATCTTACCAGTGAATTTTACTGTCTCCTTCCATGGCATAAGCATCGTCTTCATCAGCTGACACTTAGAGGGGTTACTCTTGTGAGACAGAAATCAGTTATTTCATCTTCTATGAGCCCATCATGCAGCATCCATTACATTTCCTTTCCTAGACAAGTTTACGAAAGCAAAAAACAAGATCTAACTGTTAATTCTTATGATAGATTATATCTAATTAGTTAATTGTGTCGATTGACATATATGACCGTTATTGTATTGCATTATTTTAGCTGTTAATGGATAATGTAACTGAGCTGAAGTATAAAACTACATGGAAATAAGTTCAATATCTTCATATTTTGTACCCTCTGAAAGGGCAGTGTTTAGCTGAGACCTACTGAAGAGGATCTAAAGACCTAAGGATCTCAAATGCTCTGAGCTTTGCTCCAATGTTCTCTCTGATAGATTCTGCTTTGAACCAGATCCCATTTAGGACTGGGTCTAGCAGGTCAGAGCAATGCCTACTTAGACATCCATGGTGAATGCCCAGAGGAGAGTATCAGAAGAGGAGGTGCAAGTAGATGAACTATCCCAGGTGCTTTCCCTGCTTTTGGTAATTTGTGGTTTAGGGGATTCCTTGGAGGGTGGTGTCATTGTATTTAATAACCATGGATGGACTTTTGTTTCATGTCTTTGTCCAGTGACTTTTGACACCTCACCATCATCTAGAAATCTACAGTCTCCTGTGGTAGGGATGTCTACAGTTTAGTTACAAGTTGCAGGATAAATCCCTTCCTTTCTTTACTTTAGGAATTACCTTTTAGTTTCATTTGGAGTTCTTTTAGTCTTTTATTGGAGGACACAGTGAACATCTGATCAGATTCACTCTTCACTATTTGCTCTCATACACTATTCAATTTTTTCAAATTGCTTGATGATGTACAGGATTGTCTTACTTCTTCCTTCATATTTGCTTCTTTTCTAGGGTATTTCCACTTGATAAATATACTTGTTATACTTAAGCGATTTCATAATTTCAATTATCCTTGATGCCCTTTGCTGAAAAGTTTCCAATTCTACTAATTCGGTACATTACATAGAAAACAAGTATTAATCTGGAATTTCTGACATTATTGCTGCAGTAAAACATTGAAGACTGGAGAGTATAACACGAATTTGCTGTGTTACAGTTAGCTTCACATTTGTTTCTGAAGACACATTTCATCCTCCATTATATGAAATGGAAAGTAGTATGCTGCTTTAATTTCTGTAAATTATATGTTCTAGGCATTCAAGCTACTGAATACTGAAAAGGTCAGCATACTGTAGTTCACCAATTTAATTTGTGATATGTCTTATGAATGCTAAGAAATAGCACATTTTAGGGGAAAAATGTAAAATCCATGTGAAAAAATAATTAAAATAAACTGAAGGAGATGTCCAGGAAAACTAATGGTTTAGACTTTTAGATTTCCTATTGTGTTTATGTTATGTTTAGATGGCAAAACTACAGCTGTCACTGAAATTTTTACAAATATTAATTTACCCATATCTTAGTTACTAAGTATTCTTAGGAAAAACCAGAGTCAGGTGATATTCCAGTCAGAGCAGATATTCTTACCTATATTCAATAGTTTACTCTCAGTGATGAATGAGTCATAATCAGAAGGAATTAGAATACAGGACTTCTTGGATGCCACAGTTTTCTTTCTATGATACAAATGTGTGTATATTGCATGACAGTTTTTTCACTTTTTGGTGCACAACAAGCCTCAGACTTTTAAGATTCAAAACTTAGTTGCGGTCCTACTGAAGCTACCATTCAAACTGCTCAGAAAATAAGTCAGGGCCAAAATGATGCTGTAATGATGCTGTCATTCAGTAAAGCTGTACTTCGGCAATGCAATAAGCTAGTACTTACAGATGCCAGTAAGACTGCAGGTGCAATTTCTGATGTGAATCTATTGTGTTAAATGACTCAAGCCCTGGCTACCCGAGATAACACCTCTTTCTGGGGCTGTGCTGGTATGGTTAAGTGTAATTGAACAGCTTGAGCCAGGGACTTCTCATATAGACAAATATGAGCCACTCAAGTTGCACACTGCCAGGGACATTTCAATTCTTATCTCACTCCTCTTAATCAGTTATAACCCAGAAATGACTTTTCATGCACTTTGTTGTCTTGGTTGAAGAGTGACTAAGATATTTGGGGGAAAAAAAAGGGGTAGGAGATGAATTAAACTAATATATAACAGAATTAACTCATGCACATGTATCTGTTCTTGATAGACTTAAAACCAATAAAAATAACATTTTATAGATCTGAAATTAATTTTGCTTATATAACAGAGGTAGGGTGTTTTTTAGAGGGAAGAAGAGTAAAATGTAGTATTCCATTTGAGCAGGAGTATGTGTTTGCATTTTTTAAATGGCTTTAGAATTCCAAGTACAGTTTGTAATGAAGTGGTATCTGTAAATGTAATCACAGAATAAACAGCAACTGACTATTTTGTACCCTTGTGTATCTATCGGAAAATGGAATTTTGATTATTACTCTTGGCATCTTATTAAACTTTTCTATTGTAATACACTTTTCCCTCAACCTTCCTGTCCTAATACAAGAGAAACTTTTTCTTCCTACCATTTATTTATTCCTGACAGAATGGAATTCAATTATAATTTCTTACATTAAATCACTCTATCATTATAAATTAACTTCTTATTTCTAAGCTCAAAACATGTATTTAGGTGGGAGAGTTCACACCCTTTAGAGATATTCTTGTGATACTTTATATTTGATTGGCAGTGTAGCACAATAGTGGTTGAGCAACATAAGTAAACAATAACAATACATTTCAGTAAATCTGAGTCTCGGTAGTAGCAAAGGGGGATTGTTGCAGGCTGATAATCAAAGACAATTGATTCGTGTAGTCATTCTGGGGTTTGGACACTTTTATGTGTATTTTCAATCACATCTTATTCAAAAGAAAAAAATCAGAAAAAATTACTATTATTACAGAAAGAAATCCTCTTGCTCACACATACCATCTGTACCCTACAGAGTACTTTTGAATACATATTTAGGAAGACAGAGAAGTTTCAAAAGACAGAGCTATGTCTGAAATGCTGCCATAGTTGTCCACCAGATAAGACTTTAAAGCATCCTTCAAACATCCATCCTTCATCCTCTATTTCCAAGTCTTGTCAATTGTGAGTCAAATTAATAGCACCAAGGAAGTAAAACATCTTCTAAACCATCATGTTTTGCTATAACTAGCAGTCTCAGAGCCCTTCATGTGCAACTGCTGATAAACAGTGAACATTCACCATGTGGTGTCCTTGCAAGAGAATATTTGAAATACTCTGCACAGGTCTTTCTGATCGTTTTGGTTACTCTCTGGCAGAGTGTTTTTACAGCAGCAGGTTTCATGGAAGTGGGAGGCAGGGCTCCTGTGTAAGACTGTCCCACAAAAGAGAGAAAGAGCACTAGCTCTCACCTTCTAAAGAAACAAAGACCTGTTAAAATGGCTAAAATAACAACACCACTCAAGGTAAACCACTGTCATTTGGACTTGGGCTGAATCTCAGGTAGTGTCTTTGCAGGACAACTTCTGATTTCTTCACCAGATCTCGCAGAGTAGGATGGACCTAAAGCAAGGTCTGTCTGTAGGTCAAAATAGTCTCTGTACCTTGTACTGAAGTTATCTCTGGGGGCCAGGAGTCTGAAGGGTGATGTTCCAGCTTCCTTTAAATGGGCAGTAGCACTAACACTGTTTAAAATATTCCTTCAAGCAGTAAAACACACTGGAGTCAGATGAGTTATTCTGTCAAACTGCAGGTTAGTAGCCTTTAAGAGGAGATCTCGGAAGGGGAACAAGACATGACAGCTTTCTACATTTTCTGCAGTATTCTACAGAATAATTTTGTCACCATCAAGGTGACAAACATAACAACAAGGTGCTCAGAGCTCGTCTGTAGTAAAACATGACTTTGCTACTAAAACACAAAAAAAAAAATTTTTGAAAGGCTAGAATTGAAAAAGTGATATTTCTATCTTTTATTCTGAATACTTCTCCTCCATGCCCAAACTGCTGCACAGTCTATACTGTGAAAGCAAGCTCAAATTTTTTATTGTTACAACAGTAGCCAGACATGACACAGAAAAGACATTTTACCATCAGTGAATTTTCTCCAAACTAAAGTAATAATCCAAAACTTATTTTATTTATTTTACTATTTTATTTTATTTTAAATTTAATTTACCAAATTCTGTATACAGCAAAAGGCAGCAAGAGGCATATAACCCTACCTAGACTTTGGATAATATTCTATAATCTCCAGAATGCAGGATGGCACAGCAGAGAGCATTGGCCAAAAAGCACAAATGGCTAATTTTAAAATTTGTCTGTCTTGTATCATGATTTTGTTCAGGAATAAGACCCTTTCAGATGCTTGCTTAAGGACATGCTGTGTTATCAGAAAGAGGAAAAAGTACACAGAAAATTACAAGATGTTATAGAACACTATAATAAGATAAAGTTAAGCCCTTGTGTCGTGCTTTGAGTAAGTGTTACAAGAGAATTTGCCCTCTGCATTCAATAGCACTAGATACCACGCAGGACTGCTAATGTTCCCATTTTGACCTCATAGATATATTCAGGCAGTAAATTGTCTGCTATTAACACACCCACTTTCTGTCCCCCCCTTCCCAAACAAATTTGGCTTAGTGTGAATGTAGGATGGGGTAATTTGACTTTTTTGCAATCACAGCAGACAGCTGTGAGTGATACATGACATGAAAATTAATTATCCCCGCCCTTGCTCATTGAGAACAGATAGTGCTGTGCAGTTATTATGCTGTGTGGTAGTCTGTGCTTGACAGGTATGGAGTACAGATGATAAAATAAGCCTTTATTCCTAGTTTTATTAATTTTTCCTATACATACAGAAAAAGAACTTTATGCAAACATCATATTCCTTATTTCCTTTCTGTCTCTCTACTCTCTCCATCCTTCATAACTGTGAGATAAATCCACTGTGCTCCCAGTCACTCAGGCTGAATAGCAGAGTGTTAAATTAAATGCCCTTTTCCCTTTACACCTCCTATTAGACTGTTAAATTTCTTCGGTTATTCCTCAGTAAGATGAACAAGTTATATAATTTCCTTTCTATTTCAGATTTTACAGTTCTGATAATTTATCAAAACTGTCTTATCATCTCTTCCTTCACCTAATTCAGCTTTCTTCTTTTCCTCTTAGGCTTTACATTGTGAGGTTTCTGTCCAACTTTTTCTCAGCCCAGCCTCATTGTCCCCCTTCCTATTTTGAGTTCACATTTCACTGATTTGGAAACTCTCTGTGCCTTCTTTGGGAGCAACAACTTCCTAGTAGCAACTTGTCACTTCTATGTATTCTAGCTCAAGCTGCCTAGTGGTTGCATGGAGTTCAGTTTCTTCTGCTCTCTGGTCTCTCCATCTTCTCTCTCCATGTCTTTTTCTCATTGGAAGCATTTACAATTTTTCAATCCAGCACATTCTCAGTTTCCTTTCTTTCTTCTTCTCTGAGCCATTCAAGCCTTGGATCACTTACATCAGAAATATTTTCATTATTTTCTAATGCATTTTACTTTTTCTGAATGCAGTTTGAACTCAGAGGTGCAGATTTGATCAGAATTTGTGAGATTTGCCTTTAATCATGAACTCAAAATTTGGATAAGGGTAAGCAAGAGTGGTTTTGGGGACTTGTGTGCTAGCATCTGAATCACTGAAGCATGCTCAGCAGCTCTGGTTTGAATAAATCATTTGAAATTCAGCATAACAAGAGCATAGAGAGCATAGAAGCATTTTATTTTTTTAATGCCTTTTGACAACTAGTTTTGAAAAATATCAACAGCTTGCATAATGTAGGAAATATGATAAATAGGCCACTTTAAACACATGCATTTCAAATCTGGGTGCCTTCAGTTAAGCTCCTAAAATCTCCTACAGACAGATACATATATGATCTACTCTGAAGCACTGAGTAGTCGCATCTCACGGTGACTGCAGAGGCTGACCTGCCTGGTTCCCCTTCGTGTGCACCCCAATGAGCTTCTGTGGCCTACCAGCTACCAGAAAGACCAGCCTTCCTGACCAGTCCATGCTGCCACCTGCATCCACTCCTGAGCAGTCACTGGAAAGTATCTGACTTCCAATCAGGCCTGATTGTCATATTCTGCACTGAAAGGGGCTTTTGCATTAGCAAGTGCATTTGAGTGCCTGTGGTTTTATGTATTGCTCTTTTGTGTGTGCTCCTATGTATGTCTCTAGAGATTCATCCATGTGGGAAGTGTTGTGGTCCTCTGCACAGTGTGACCAGTTCTGTACAGGTCAACACAGGCTGAGGCTTTGCCTCCTCTTCATTTCTTCTGTTTTGTTGCCTGGACCATAAAGATGTTGCTTCTAGCTTATTTTCCCACCAATTTGTCTCTCCCTCACGTGTATCCACAAAGGGAAAGATCCTTCTACGTGTGTCCAACCACACATCCTGGAGAGGAGAGTGCAGTATCTGCTGGGGACACACCATGGGCCGCACAAGAGGAAGGCACCAGTCAAACTGAACTAATTTTTGTGCTTTCTCCCAAGGCAAACAAACCACAGATCTAGCTGTGCCTGACACTTCCCGAGCACCAGAGACTCTCTCTCCCTCTAGGGAACCTCAGGTTAATGAGATCGAAAATGCAGTCAGCAGATTCCATGCCATCAGAAACCACCAAACTTGCACAAACTGCCCCCATACCTCTGAACTGTGCCTAATTTCTAAAGCTAAAGGACTACTAATACCAGATTCTTAGTTTAGTCCTGATTTGATTTTTAATATCTTCCCTCTGCTCTTCGTACTAGTATTTTAAAAAAGAAAAGGAGACTGCCTCACCGATACCTCAGTCTCTACAGTAATTTTCAGGCAGAAAATCAAAATCAAATTCCCTGTGGGCTGCAGATTTTGATAGTGTGCATGCATAGCAGAGGTCACCTTTAACATTAAGGGCGTGAATCTCATTTTCCCTCCATCATTTGAGCTTTGGTGTAACGTCATTGACAGCTTCAGCAGATTCACACTGACTGAACTGTGGGGTAACTAAGACCATTAGTTTGGTCTAGACCTTGTATTTAAAGTGTAACTAATGGCAACAAAAAACCTTAACTGTACTTTAGAGAGAAAATATATTAATGAAAAGCTGCTGACAGCTTCACAGGAACCATATCAGACTGCTTACCTAATTTTATACAAAACTCTCCCTTACTAGATCCCGCCATCTTTTTTTTTTTTTTTTTTTTTTTTTTTTTTTGCAAAGCAAGTCAACCCATTACTCCCATTTTGCAGACAGAGTGAGGTTAGATAGAAGAACTATCAAAAATAAATCAAAGGGCAAAATTACAAGTTTTTTTTTAATCCTGTCATAGTCCATTACACTCAAACATGACAAGTTGGATCCTATAAAGGAGAGAAGGCAGGACAGCAGTACTATAAGACATCCAGAAAGGAGACAGAGTGCAGTCTAGCTTTTGAGCTTCTTTTGAATTTTGTTGCTGGAAAAACAAGGCTTAGCAAGCTTGTTCTGAGAGAAATCTATCTACCTTTCTAGCTATTTGTCTACGCAGAAAGTTCCTAAAATCCCAAAACATTAATACTTTTAGGTGAAGGAACCAGTGAAGTGCAACAATAGTACTCATATTCCTTTAGTGAAGCTACTCTCTGTTTGAAAGGACTATTTGTGCCAGAGCTAAAGGTGCTCATTTCTTCATGAACTTTAGCTTATACACAAAATACCAGGGAAAGAACAGTTAGTTCTTAAGAAAGGAAAGGGACCTGTCATTATGCAAGTCCTATGCTTGTTTTTGCCTTCTGATACAAATCTTCTCCCAGCTGGTATCTTCAGACAGAAAAAAGACTCACCTGTTCCTGCTCACAAATTGTGCTTTTGACATCATGCCGTTACCAGCCAGTACGTTCACACCTTAGCTGTGTCCCCAATATCAGAGTGAGTCTCTAACATGAAACAGCCAGAATCTGAAAATTTCCAGGACAAATGTGAAGATAAGGGTGGCAAATGTACCAACTGCTGAAGTCATAGACTCAAAACATGTCCCATTCACTGTTGTGGGGTTATACCAAGAAGCAGTAGGCTTTGACACTGAGGCTTTGTGTTTTGCTGAATGGCTGTGAGCCACACTGTGACATCCCATGTGCATTTATACTGCCTTGGAGTCTGCTGGAGAACTCCGAGTTGAATCTGCTGCTGCTGGTAGAGTCTTCCTGTTAACATATTTGCTTGTATATAAAAAGAGCTGTACCAAAAATAATTACATCAATGAGTCATTCCCAGATTATGACCCATTTTCTGTGATTAACACTTCTAGGGTCTAAATGAGCCAGCTGTGATACACAGTGTGTTAGTTCAGTGTGCTCTATAACAGATGAGTCTTGTTTCAAAAGTGAATAGAGATCTAATACTAAAAGCTAATGTCTCCTGTTTATTCAAATATATCTGTACTGACCTTACCTTAGTACTCACTGTGCCTGTGCTTTTACTCCACCGCAAAATCTCCCAGCTAAGGCAGTCAAAATCTGCTTCAGAAATGGTAGTGCCTGAATTAAATTTATTTCAGAATCCTCTTTCCACAGCTACTTGCTTCCACAGATTAGGGAAACCATTTCTTAGCAGCCTTCCGGAGTGTTTACTACCTCAGATATCTCAATGTGGCTATATCCTTTATGGAGTGCAGCCAGCACCTGCATGGCTAGATGCTGTACGTCATTTCTCTGTCTGTGCTTCTTGAGATTTGTGTATTTGTTGGCTTCTAGAAAGATTTCCTGCACTGCTCAAAGATGCTTGTTTTTCTTAGCTCCTTTCATGGATGCCTTTCAAATAGTACAGTGACTTGCAAGTACCTGTATAGGCTGAGGCTAAAACCGCAGAGCTAATTATTTGGGTATAGCACTAGGTTACCTGGGTGCCTGCAGTATAGAGAGGAGAGCAATGGATGCAAATCTGTGACAGTTTGGTTAATGGATTTCTGTCACAAGTCATCATTCTCTGAGCTAAGGCAATAAAAAATGAATGTAACTGATATATATGGTTGTTGTGATACAGCAAAACATCCATGTGGAGCAAGCTTGTAAAGGACTGGCCTATGATGTACAATCATGCTTCTGAGCATGTTAGTTCCTGTGACACAACCTATTGCTAAGTTACTTGAACTCCTCTTCAGCATTGTTGTAAATCTGGAAGTTCCTGAATTTCATTCCTTGCACTCAATAAATAATGTTCCACAATGTATTTATATGTTGGCACAGAAATTGACTTTTGTGATGGGTTTATCCTTGGCTGGGAGCCAACCCACACAACCGCTCTCTCACTCCCCCACCTCCCCCTTCCCTGGGGTTGGAGAAGAGAAATAAAGGGGTAAAGGGGAAAAAAACCCAAAACCCAAAAACCACATGGGTTGAGATAAGAACAATTTAATAACTTAACTACAATAATATTGAAAATAATAATGCATACAAATATACAAATGAGTGATACACAGTGATACTGCTCACCACCCAACGACCAAGTCTCAGCCCGCTCCAGGTTAACAAACCCGGAGCAGCGAGAGTCCCAAAACCACACTCCTGGAGTGGAGGTAAGAGCCTGAGTGTCCCAGATCAAGAGCTGACCAAGGAAAGGAGACAACCCAGCAAGAGGGACCACCCCGAGAGAGCCGACCTGGAAAGAGAGCTGACCTGGAGCCAGAAGGGATCTGGAACAAAAAGGGACAAGCTTCTGGAGGGCCCTCACCTATATACTGGGCATGACGTGCATGATATGGAATAGACCATTGGTCACTTCGGGTCTCAATCCCAAACCTAAGATCGAATCCTAGGCTAACAATTGGGGCTGTGCTCCCTCCCAGCTGCTCCTGTCTAGCACAGCAGAGAAGCTGAAAACTTGACCTTGACTGTCCTGGCAACAACTACAGACATCACTTTTATCAGCTTTCTTCTTAGCACAAATCCAAAACACAGCCTTTTACTAGCTATTATGAAGAAAGCTAACTCTGTCTCAGCTGAACCCAGGACAACTTTTATAAAAATTAAATTTTTTCTATTCTTACTGAGTTTTCTGACAGTAGCGTTTCTAGTACAGACAGAAAAACCTTCAACTTGTATCTCATTTTTTTGTTAGTTCACCTTTAGATCAAAGTCTGCATGTTATGTCTTGGTCCATTTTTAGCACTGAATTTTTTTCCTGGGAGAAATTGCATATTAGTACATTAATTATTAGTGCATTAGTGCTGGTTTTAAGCTACACTGTAGGTAGATTTTTGAGAAGCTATTTTCACACTTAAGCTATTTAAGCAGAGAGCATACACTGTTTCATAATTCAGAATTTATATCTAACTGAATTATCTGAATACAGCCAAGTTGCAATCATACAGATTCTACTTTTAAGGTTTACAGTGATTCACATCACCACTTCTGAGAGTCATGATTTTCAGTAAAAACAAAGTATGTTCTTTATGTTCTTTTGATTGTTCAGACTGCATTTGAGTTTCCTGAACATGTGCTATGTATTTACATATTTTTTCAAGAGGTATACTTTCCCTGCATTAAAGGGAACAAAACCAAAACACCAAAATCAAAACAGAAAATATTAAGAGAAACAAAAAGTATGCAGAGCTTTTATTTTCTTGTATGGATTTTAACCTTTAACACTTTCTACTTTTTTTTTTTTTTTCCCCAAGCAAAGTAATGTGGAGTTAGAGTTAACTAGAACTTAATTTACTATTTCAGGTGAATGTTCATATCTATTAATCCAATGAAAATGCATTTTGTTTTACATACTTTTAATTTCAGACCTTACAGATTTCTGAAGGCCCAAATTTCATCAGCATTCATGCTAAGAAGAACATTAGGTTAAACAGAGGTAGGTGAGAATTTCCATTTTAATTTCCTGTTTCTGCTTAAAAGCAAAAATTTTACTGTTTCCTAGAAAATGAAATTACTAAAAGAACATTTGGTCAGTCAGCAATGTTTGTTATTCTAAAGCTGAAACAATGTTATTGAACTTTTAATTTGAAATGCATTTTGAAAGGCTTCATTTTACAGAATGCTTGGAAATATTTCAAAATAGCAACATGCAGTTTTACACTGTGAGAAAAAAGCTTTTGCAGTAAGATGTCTCAGTGAGTGCTCCCCTGTTATTTCAATGATAATATTCTGCTAAGGGCTTCCTGACCAGATCAATTTATTGGAAGGGGAACCTCATCAGGCCCTCCCCACCCATGGGGATGGGTCTTCTGAAAGTAGTTCAGGTTAACTAAAGGCTAGGCAGGTATGAAAATTGCATAAAGAATTCCATTTCTTACTTCTCATCTTCATTCCAACTCTGTTGCTCTACTGCCTGTCTGAATCTGCCAACAATGTTAATTTACACCTATGATGATATCAAAAGACCATCTCTGCAGTTACCCTGCTGGGACTGCCAGGGTGCTACCGCTCTGTGCCCTTCTCAGCTTTCCTTACTGGGCAACCTAACTTTTCTAATTTCTCTTTATAAATGGTGGAAGCAATTACTACAGGATATTGATTCTTTCTGGTTGGTCTTGAAGATAAACAATGCTATTAAGCCTATACTACCGTTTGAGATGCATTTTGCTTTTGCCAATATTGCTAGCACTCTGTACACTGTTCTACAGGTATAATGGCATATGTTTCCTAGGTTCAGTGCTCTGTTTATTGAAGAGTAGTCTCAAATCTATGATGATAACTGTATAAAATGTATCAATTTTGCACATTTCCCTTACCTGAAATACTTGTCTGTGTTGCCGTTTCTTTGTAAATCCTGGCAAAAAAATAGTCCAGAGGATCTATATCAACTGTGCAAAAAAGATTTTGAGTAGACCCAGCAGAAACTCTCTAGTCTTCAGTTGCATACATTAATCTGATAAATTTGGACTTTTTTACAGCCTAAAAAAGACTACATAGAAAACCAAGGAAAACAAGGATGAACTCAGCATGTATTGGATAAATATTTTGTTTTGCCTAGTGTTTTCTTCTGTCTACAGAAAGAGAAGCTTCTTTTTCTTTTTGGCAATTTGTTTTCCTCCATTGTTTCATTAAGTTAAGGAATCAGACTGAAAGTTCAGCATAGAATTTGATCTAGTGCCTACTATACTTTTACACTGATTACTGTAAGTGTTTCTGAAATAAATGGTGGGCATGAGGATAGAAACAGGTTAAAAAAAAACAAAACTGAAAGGTGAATGTTCAAGTAAAATGCACCCCCAGTTCCTTTCAGCTGAGCACATAATTTAACAGGGCCTTTCATCCTGAAGTACAATCCTATTTGTCATCCAGTATTGTCTGTTTTTCAAAATCTCCTTTGGGAGACTATGCTTGATGTTAGGGCTGGTATTAAGTCCACAGCAACATCATCTTTTGCACAGCAGGAGTTAGGCAACTGATGTCTGTCCCATAAAGGGCACTCCAAAACAGGTCCCATGTAACCCACAGAACAACATCTCCTGGGCTACTTCTCACATGTCTGTGTCTGTGCTTCTGGTCTTGAGCCACGCTATTGTGTGGGGTCTGAAAATAAGTCCCTGCATAAAAAAAAAAAAAAAAAAAAAAAAAAAAAAAAATCTTTGCTGTTGTCAATCCACACTAAATTACAGGAAGAAAAGGGAATTTGTCTTACAATAATGAAACCAGACTTGGTTAGACGTAATTTAGGGATTAACAGCAGCTGAACCTGAGGCCCTCATCTTCTCTCTTTTGATTGCTAATCATCAGGAGGTGCCCTCAATTGATCATTATTGCTCAGTTAAATCAAAAATATGCTAAAGGCATAAAATGATAACGTTCAACCACTATTTCATAAAGTTTTGGCTGAAGAATTACTTATGCCCAGGAATCTTTTTTATTTTTTTTTTCTGTAACACCTTTTGTGAGCTGTAGAGAACAGAACATACACTGCATATTTGCCATAATCTTGTTTTTCCATAAATTTACAGTTTCTTTAAATTCTATAAAATGTCATGTAACATAAACATACAGAGTGTAAACTTAACAAATTAACACTTTTCATTAAAGATCTGCCTTTCCTAAACTGTCCCCATTACTGAAAGTAAACCTATTCTGCCTGTAGTGAAAGATAGCTTTCTTCAGGCAAGTGAAGCGCCACTCTTTTCAAGAACTCTTATAAAATAGATTGCACTTTTTTTCTTCATTGTCTGCCTGCCTGTTTACATACTTTTTACGTTGCACCAAATTGATAAGACTTGATAAGATCTGATAAGATGACCATTTATTTCTCAAAGACAATATGAATCTTAAAATAAAATCTAGTACTGGAAAACTTTGAGTATTTAATTTCCTGAATTTTTTTAAAATTTATTGAATGGATTACTTTTCAGCTTTTTAGAGGAAAGAGTAAGAGTTTTAGCATAGCTTTCAGAGATGTAAATATATCATTAAACAGGGGGAAAATTCTTCCTAGCAGATTATAACTCTAAGAAGTTAAGTGGGATCACTTAAAGTTAATAAACAACTAGCAATGGCTACGATCAATCTTGTTTATAATTCTCCTTTTCCCTGGAAAAATACTATTTCAGATGACACGGTCAGAGTTGATGGCAAAACAAGGCACTATGAAAGAAAAGCAGATCAGTTGCATAAGGGACTCAAAAATAAAAAAGATAGATTTTTGTTTACTGCCTGACTGCTGTCAGCTATCTCCCCATAAGTTATCAAGCAAGAAACTAATATGTGACAAAGAGAAAGGTCACTCACCACAATAAGTCAGTGAAAGTTTAGAAAGGTTAAACATTATGATGACAATTGTGAACACCATACTAATTCCATGGATGAGCAGTGAGCCAGTTAAGTTTCATTAAAACTAGAGTGATATTATTCAACTTTTATAATTTGGCTGGCATATGTGTAGAAGCATTTTTCATAAGCTCAAGCCTGTGTAAGGTGCAATGAGGGAACCAGTAAGTAGTGAATTACAATAATCAATATGTGAAATGACAAAAGCATTAATCAACATTGCAGCAGTGTCCTGACTTAGGAAGAAATTAGTTTTATATAGATCACATAAATACTAGATAAATTACATACTGGGACAAATAAATGTCTCACGTAACTCAATTGCTGATATATGCAGCTGGTGACACATTTGGATCTAGTGATGAATTTGGATGATTATGTTTTGACATGATATCATACTGAGTCAGGCAATTAGCATAACAACATTTTCACAAGGACTTATTTTGATGTAAAATTTATGTAGATTCAGCTATACTCATGCATTTTTCTTGTTTGCATGGAATATTATATTGCTGCACAAGAAAAAGTTGCTGAGTTTTGCTGGCATTGGTATGCACAGATGGGGAAGCATAGGTATGTGTATTCTGTTACTGGAAACAGGAAAACCATGCATTTTTTTTTAATTGAAAAGGACATCCCTTAATGCAGAGCCCTGGATCAAAAATGATTGGAAGTGATTAAATAAACCAGGCAGGGGACCATTTGCAAGTGCTCAAAGACTGCAGCACAGTGAGAGAAAATTAACATTAAAATTTGTGTGTTACAATTATCCTTTCAGAAACCCTTTTTGTTTGAGCTTTTTTACAGAGGTGATGTGAAGGTAACAGAGAGGGTATTTCTTGCTTGACTATCTATAGTCTCATTCCAAGTACCTAGAAATATGCACGTGTTTATTGCAACTATTTATATGCAATATATTAAAAGTAAGGGGTGTATTGGAAAACATTGTTACAGAAATGTTTTAAGGATGGATTTAAACTAAAGCAGCCTTTAGCATATCTCTTCGTTAAAGATCATAGATAGAATAGCACCAGTGATAACTATACATGTTTAGTCTTTCCAATTGTCTCAGCTCACTTTTGGGATGGATGATAAGGCTGTTTCAAGTGTAAACATTCTCCTTCAAGAGATATGAATGGGTCCAGTTGCTACCCTCCAGGGTTAAGATAAATGACTGGGCACATATAATGGTAGTGTGAACTTCTTACAGAAACTAAAGGAGGGGATGAAAGTGAATAGCAGAATGGCTGCTTTCCCTAGGTACATCTATCCCAGAAAATACAAGCATCTTTGGAAGGGAAGCAAGAGCACAAACATAAACAATAGGGAAGAGAGGATTTTTTGGCTAATAAGCAGAAATAGCTGTTAAAATTGAGAGACCTGCTTAGAATATGTCTGTTTTAGAAGAAAAGCTCTGTATGAAGAGCCAAAGGAATTTTCTGGGAACTGAATAAATATTTAGAAAGAAAAGGTAAAAGGGTGAATTTGAAGCTTCTATGCCTTTATTAAATCCTCAACATTTCAGTATTCTGTATATTAAAATGTGTATGAAAAATAAATGAAAATGACAGGTAGTAGGCTGGCTGACATAGTGGTGATATGTATTGATCCTACCAATGTCTCAGAGTTGTCCACTTGCAATGATGGTTTTTTTAACTGTTCTCTCATTTTTTTGTTAACAAAAAAATTCAGAGTGGGATCCTTTAGTCTCCTCAATTACTAGTGACTCTTAATGAAGAATTTGTTTTCACTTTGCCTAACTCTAACTTTTGTAGATGAGAAGAATATCCATGAGGTCGCTGAATAATTCAGTTGTGACTTAAAGTCTGACCAAAAGCATTAAACTGAATTTATTCAACAATTTAGGCAGAGCCATAATAACAAATGTTAATTTAATGTTCAAGGAAGGGTTGAAAGAACAATGCTTTCCCAATAAATCTGTGTACCAGAGGTAGACTAAGCAGAGCCCTTTTTCTTGTTTCTGACCAGAAAACTTGTGGTTATCACTTGAAAAGGAGGAAACATAAGGTGGACACTAACATTGGCCTAAAGGAAAAAGCGTACGAACAAACAAAAAAGCGTATTATCTTGCTATCACAGTAGCAGAACCGTGTTTCAGAAGAACTAGGGTACGTAATTTCAGTGTCTATTGCTTATTCATTCATCTTTTCCTACACTTACTAACACACTGGAAGGACTTTATGTTAGAAGTTGTAGTTAGACTTCTGTGCAAATGAGGGTTGCCTTTCTTTTACTAGTTAATATTGAAATAAAATGCCATGTCTGTGAAAAATAAAGTACGATGATCCAGAAGTAGAAGACCTGGGTAGAAAGTCCAGGCTGTGGGCAAGCAAAATAAATATTTGAATTAGAAAACTGATAGGTCAATTGGGTCACACTGAACCTTTCCAGTTTCATCCGTTATCTTTTTCCATCGTTGTGTTTATGAACACTGAAGTGTTAAAAAAAAATGAAACAGTAACAACTGAGAATAGATTGGGACTCATTTCAGATAAGCTGAGCAGGCATTTGTAAATAAAGGATGATATCAGTCCCAAACCACCAATAATTAAAGCTCCATCACTCAGTTTCTCTAGAATTTTATGTATGATTATTAAAAAGTAATTGATTGAAAATCTGGCTTTATTCCATTATAATTAAGTTACTTTGCCCAGTTTCTCTAAATCAATGGAAAATACATCAGGAGCTATAATTTTGAGTGAAATGCTCTTTTTAAATATCGGGAAAAGTATTGTAGGCAAACTTCTATAATGTTACTGAAAATGGTTGTACTTTGGGGAACACGTGCTCCTTGCTTTCTTCCTGAGTGAGTACATTTTGTATGCTGGGCATTACAACGAAGCTTTTAATTATAAATAACACTTCCAGGCAATAAGGAGAATGTATTTTGGCCCATCTTTAATGTTAGTTACTCCATAGCTGTTTGTTGCATTTCATCAGAAAATACTATATGTCTATAATTTCTAGAAAAATATAGTTCTATTATTTCAATCTAAAAGCTAAAAGCAGTAAAATATTACATGCTTTGACATTGCAATTTATTGTACAAAAGTGCAAACAGGGGAAAATAGATATGAAAACAACCTAGCAAAATTAATGTGTGCTTTGGCAGCTCTTTCTTTATGAGAAGGTTACACTAAGGTTTGCTGGTCTGGAAAAATTTCCTTATTTTTCAACCCTCTAAAACTTTTCCAAATAGTTTGTATGTTCAGTCTGTCACCAATATGTATGTCAAAAAAAATCACTGTACTACTGAGAAGTGGAAATAGTTTTTTTGACAAGTTCACGCATGAGTTACTGAAAGATCAACATTGTCACATAAATAACTGCTTCGGAAAGTGAACTAAATGAAGCCTGAGAGGTTTTAGCTTTTGTGTTCCAGGATTTTACATTTACTAATCCTTAAATGATGGTGAAAAATTGCATTTTATGCTTATGAAGAGATTTTATAAAAAGTAGAAAATGTCAAAATTGCTTAAAGTCCAAAATGAAAGTATTCCTATTGGATGGGGCTGTATACCTCAGTTGTGGATGACTAATTTTTCTTTTGAACTGACAGTAACTCCGTAACTCTGCTTTAGGATAAAGTTCTTGATGCAGTAAGAAGAGCTGTGCTATTTAGTTAGATTTATACAACAGATTCAGAATATTTGTGTTTTGTCCATTCTAAGAGATGGTTGAAGATCTCACAATGTGACCTTACAAGCTTCTGAGCTTCTATGAGGAGTACTGTAAATCCCCCTCTCCCATTGACTTTAGGTAAGATGTAAATACAATAATAATTTATTAGGACATATACCATATCTTGGAAGTTCCGTTCTGTCGTTCCATTTAAATTTCTATAATCTGCTTCTAAGGCTTTGTTCGTTCTTTGCAACAGTGTTGTTTGTTTATTGGGGGTTTGTGTTTTTTATTGTTTGTTCTTTATATTGGTCCTCAGCCTTGACACACTTTATAGGAGGAAGCATGACAGATTTTATTACTAGAAGACAGGAATCGGCATTATGGTGCAGCCAGTGAATAGTGTTTCTCTAGCTTTAAAGAATGCTCATCTAATTTACAAAGTACATTACTTTGCTTCCCTTTCTATTTTTCATTAATATTTTTTAAAATGACATTTCATGATTAGCTAAGCATGACACCTACACAGTCATTTCAAATAAGATTGCCTGTTCTCAAAATTGTTTTATTATGTCGAAGGAAACAATGGTCTTTCTTGTAAGTCTCTTTAAAATTGAAAGCAGTTATTTAAATTCACTTTGACTCACAGGCCTGACTTTTCAGTAAATAATAACCTAATTTCTATATTTTCTTTTCTAATATTCTGTATCATATCTTTTTTTCAAAGACTTTCAACACTGTGGATTTGGGAAGCAATTTTTATTACTATAAGCATTAATGTTTCTGGTGAAAAATTATTTAAGAACATTGAAAAGCTAATTGACCAGAGATTCACAGGAAATATTTTGCCTTTTACGTTAAATATGAGTAGAATTTCAATGAGTTAATACAAGCTGAAAAGAGACACCTTTTCAGGGTTTCATCTGTGATCTTGCAACATCTAAAAACAAAAATAACTGAAGAGAGGGATATTTCCAGTGCAAGTCAGCATTTACAGTATCTAAAGAGTAATCTCTAAAGCACTATGTTGAAAATGGAAGGAGCATGCCCTGTGATGTGGTGAGATAGAAGTTCAACGGTTCAAAGCATTGAAGCTCAGTCATCGGCCCAAGCCCTCCTCTGAAGTATCTCCACCAGGTTCAGTGGACTGGGTCACTGTCACGGGCTATAGTACCTATTCAACTGTACGTATATCATCACTTGGATGGTAAGTGTCTGTCAGCATAAGGGTAGCTGTGATGCCAATTAAAGGTTCTCATTTCAGACACCTGGCTCCCTGCTTTTAGTAGTGACAGTGCCTACCATGTGCACTACAGCTGCCCAACGTGAGAATATTCGGAATAATATTAATTAACTCCCTAGTAGGCTGGACTAACCTCTTTTACAATTGCACGTACTGGTTTGCATCACTGTGTTTAAAGTGTATATAAGGAACCAAAGGCAAGAAATGCAGGGATCTGCACTTCCCAAAAGGCAACAAATCTATGAAGATATAGCTGAAGCACACCACCACAGCATATGTTTCCAGAGACTAATATTTGAAATGGCAATCTTCCTGTAGTTTTGTCCAGCCAACTTCCAAGACTTTTTATTTGCCAGAACACATACTGAGGTCAGTAAATACATCAAATACATGTATCTGTATGTTCACCTATGAAAAAAACACCAGTGTAACACTTTTTTGCTTTATGGAAAATACACAGCAGTAGCTGGGCTGAGTTCTATATTTATTTGTAATACCTAATTCTGTCACACGAGAAGTTTAAAAAAAGAAGATGAAGGAAAAATAAGACACAGAAAATCCATTAAACATGCTCCGATGACTGTAGAAAGGATTTCAAAGATAAACTGTTCACTCTTCAGTGTCAGAAATTCGTTTCTAAGTTTCATCCTTCAGAGACCTTTGATCTGATTCCCGTTTCCCATCTTGCAACTTCAATATGTATAATGTTGCTTCATTATTTTCTAACATTTTGCCTCATGGTGAGCAGGTGTAACTTGAAAATAGTATATAAAAGCAATCTCTAATGTTGTTTCCGACCCCTGAAAACTAATCTGTGCCTGAACCACTCATTTAAAAGAAACAACATGGTTTACGTCCTTGAAGTTTGGAACCACTTTCTCTCCTGCTTTGGGATTTAGTGTGTGAAATTGTTTGGCTCACAGGAACCTTAAATTTGGTGTACTTACCCTATTTTGATGCAAATAGCTACATACATGTTCCTAGGGCAACTGCCATGCTGGATTAAGGCTAGTACAGTGAAGGAAAAGGAACTGACGGAGGAAGTCTACGTTGTTTGCATTGCTTGTCAGATTACTTGTCACAGAATACAGCTGTACACAGCATGTATATAATTTACACTATTTTTACCCTGTCCGTGTAGGTGTGACTCAGGTTCCTCTGGTAGTATAAGCCTTCTGGTGCTCTCAAACCAGGACTCAAGTACTTGTACTGATCAACATGTTTCCTTCTTTTGGCACCAGTGTGATTCTTCTCAAGCTGTCTCAAAGCAGAGAGTAAAAGAGAGGAGAGGAGAGGAGAGGAGAGACAGGGAGGTAAAGGGAGATAAAGAAGGAAGGAAAAGAGAGAGAAAGAGAGAAAGAAATCTGTTTGAAACTAGGTCACAGATCATTATGATAAAAAGTGTTGCTTCTCTGAAGTCACAGTTTCTGAAATTTAAAACATTTTGACAACTTTAGTGTAGCAGATCTAAAGTATTGAAGCACTCCAAGATTATTAACCTCCAAATAAACTGCATCTTCTCTTCAAGAGGAGTCTTTGATCAAAGCACTCCTTTGTTTATTACTTTTTTTCCTAGTCATATCAGCAATATATGAAATATTTTGACCATCATTTTGCACATGATAATTAAGAACTGATGATAGGGATATGGGAAGTGGGGGGAGCATAGGTTTGCTTCATTTGCTGTACTTTGAGCCCAGATGTAAAGGTAGGTAATGCT
This sequence comes from Pterocles gutturalis, assembly GCF_000699245.1. NCBI lineage: Eukaryota > Metazoa > Chordata > Aves > Pterocliformes > Pteroclidae > Pterocles > Pterocles gutturalis. Next base: position 24,243 of record NW_010115482.1, read on the forward strand.
AGAGTCTTTAGCAACACTAGCAGAATGCTTAAAACATTTTTTTTTTTTAATGTGGAAACTGCACTGATTTTCCTAAATTGTAAATGTAATGATTCATTCTGAGCTGGCACCCTGCCTGTTGTGCTTTTTGACCCTGCTAAAATGACTGCTTTCCCTGAGCCAGAGTATGTGAAAGGAAATATTATTCTCAATATCGTGTAGATAATGTTGGCATACACAAAACGTCTACATGCATTACATTATAATCTGTAAGATACCAATACTACAAATATGCTTTTAATTCAGATTTAGCTATTCTTTAGTCAAACTGTGAACAGAAGAGACTGAATAATAAACTGTAATGTTTTACTAATATTCTTTTTTAAAAAAAATCTTCAAATATTTATGCTTTTGAAGCTGAGTGAATTCTCTGCAAGTATAAGGCAGAAATTAATTCGTATTTACAAACGCTTTTTCAGTCTTTGTGTCGATAACCTTCCATGTGTTCATTCTGCACCAATATTTTCTCATGCTGGAAATATTTGCCAAATCTGAAAATAACCTTGCATAATCTGTGTGGAAAAGTCAGTCAAACTGAATTTCAAAGTTAATAATCAACTTACCCATAGCAATCACACAGATTTATGTACTATATTCTGTGAAAAAACTTTATCTATTTTTCCCTATTTAAGGAAAAATGAGGAAAAGTGGGGTCTGAAAATGAGAGAGTCTTAATGCAATGTAAACCAACAGATGTAATAAACTTGTTTCATTGATAGGACAGTAACTTATCTACAAGAATTCTGGCTTTTCAAAAACTACTACCCATAGTATATGGAGCAGCAACAGGCCATGAAACTAGAAGACAGTTGCAGTAAATGTTGTTAAAATGCCTCTTAAATACTTCATTTACTGAGTGTTAGCATGTTTTCTTCTTTAAATAATTTACAGTAACCTGGTAGGTTACTGGAAGTGTTTAGATGGAAATTAGAGGTAATTTAATCTGCTTCATAAGCTAATTAACCAGTATTCAGTGAACAAATTATTTTGTGATTTTTATGGTTCTACAGTTACATTCCAGTGATATTATTTGACTAAAAAGAAATATATTAAAACTTTTATTGTAGTCCAACAAGCACACACAGAAGGCCAGTTCTCAGAACTCATTACTGAAGAGTATTTCAGAAGAAACACAGACATTTTTTGCCGAATTAACAGTTTAAAAATTCCCATTAAAAATGTTTAAATCAAGCATTTCAAGGCACATTTGAATATTTCAGAAGAAAAGTAAATAATTTCAGATTGGGGTAACATTGCCTTCTTACCAGAGACTTTTGGTATAAGTTAATTTTGTTTAAAGAAAAACCTTTGACAAAATCAAAGCTTTGGCATGAAAGGAACCAATATTGATGAAAATAACCCTCATAAATAAATAAATAAATGCCATGATCTTAGTAATCCAATTTCTTATGTAACTGGAAAGGGATCTTGTTGTTAATTATTTTTGCTACGTAGAAATTTAGAGTTTCCATTTAAAAGGGCGATCTTTCTGCTGTGCTCTATGCAGAACTCATAGTCTAAATAAATGAGGCAGGCTAACTGTGGGGTGAGAAAGAGGAATAGTATAGTTCAGTGGCCACATCTGACCTGCAGCAGGCTGGAACCTGTGAAGAAATGCATGTCCCAGTGCTGGTCTATTTATTTCATGTTTGAACATGGCCTTTTCACAAGAAAAATGCAAGCAGAGAGCTAGATTAGACAAGGCCCACCCATTTTAGGAATTATACACGTGCTTACATTGCATCCAGCTGAGGACTAATAAAAATAAATTTTCTGTTAAGGACAGTTATTTGTAGTTGTCTAGGAGGCAATCTCTTGCATTTCCCCTTGAATCATTTGGTACAAGCTATTGACAAAGACAGGACAGAAGTCTAAATGGGCAACTGGCCTAATCCAGTATGAACATTTCTGTATGGTTATAACCACTACTGCTGAGCACTTCTCCAGAAAAATTGAGAATTTAATAAATGTTGCCTAAGCAGACAGAAACTCATCTAAATCAGCAGGTATCATAACCACCTGCAAAGTAAGTTTGAGAATAATTTTCTACAGATAGGGAAGCTATTTGAAAGGCCTAATTACACTAATTATAATAAGTGTTTCATAATGTTACATCAAAAACACTGACCCACTCTGCACAGCAGGTGCTCATTAAATGTGGAAGATCTGCTATTAATAACCATTTACCCCTTGTGGAAACAGTGTACTGTATGTAATAAAGATAAAATTTAAATTCCCTAGAAAGCTACCCAAGAAAATAATATTTCAATGAAGCTGAGCTGAAACCTCTTGTTATTTCTTCGCGTTCAATGAATGGAAGAAAGAATAAAGTGACTGAGCTTTTGAAGTGAGAATGTTCACACCGGTTTAGGAAACTTGGGTAATTCTCTGGTAACATCAGTAGGACAAGTTATATCCTACTACAAGACATCACGTGGCATGAGAGAGGGGCTGTAAACTGGTCATAAATTTCAGACCACAGAGAACTTCCTCAGGCTATAGTGATGAAATGTGAGTACCCTTCATCATCAAAAATGACAAAATTACATCATTTATAAGATGAGACTGGACTTATTACAATATTTTCAGTTAAATATTCTAGTCAGCAATAACAAAACAAAATTGTTAAGAAGTAGATTTAGCGCAGGATTCTGGTGTACATAGGTTTTTCTCTGGCCTGCTTTCTCCCTTATTTTTCATATGCACCTTCATGCCTGTGTCTTTTCATTGTCAAATGCAGCCCTTCTTAAGTTTAGCAATTTTTCACTCCAGTGTAGAATTCCCATCAAACCTATGACTCTACTTCTTTGCTTCACAAAACAGTCTCTTTCTGCAGCTGTACGAAATGAAATAAAATCAAGCTTCCTGCATATGGCGGGGGGGTTGAAACTAGATGATCACTATGGTCCTTTTCAACTCAGGCCATTCTATGATTCTATGATTCCACGTAAGAAGATTTTTATTTCTTATACTTTACTTATTTCTTTACTTTATATATTTTAACATTTTGGAAACAAATATAAAACTTGCAGAAGAAACAGACACAGTGATGAGTACTAGTGAGCACAGGGCAGTTGCATAGAATAATACAGATCCCTCTTTTAAATTGGGACCATTCAAACAAAATTAGTTTATTTTAATACATACACTTAGGGGCAAAGAATAAAAGTCATGCCTACTGATATGTACCCTGGACAGGAATGACATCAAAAGAGAGGTAAGAAATTAATAAGATTCAGTAGCTGCAACTTCCAGTCAGAAAAAAGTCAAATTTTAAAGACCCCCCCCCCCCCTTTTTTATGGTAAGGGTGACTAACGATTTGGAACAAATTGACAAAGTGGCAAATTCTTCACCCCTTTTTGTCTTAAAATCAAGACAGAATATTTTGCTAAAATATTCACTCAGATGCGCTCTATTGTACTTGGTACATGGCTTATGGACTGTATTATAGAGGTTAGACTGGTTGATCTGATGATCTTTTCTATCTTCAAAAATCTATGAATCTACAAGAAAGTTACAGTAGTTAATAGACTTCAGCCCCTTCTACCTGCTGTAGGTTTGATTAAGTTATATGCAGTGTTAAGTGTTCTGGCAGACTTTAGCTTAACCTTTATTTCTTGTCTTGTCAGGTCTCCTATTTGCTTCCATTTCATCTTTTTCTTGTTTGTTTACAAATATTTGAACCAATCCTCTCAATTAATTCAAATGGAAGAAGATTTAATTCTAAATCAAATAAAGACAAAGCTTTACTTTAGGATAAATTAACTTACATCCAAAGCCCTGTTTTCTGCTTTCCCAGTACAAGAGATGTCTCTCTTCTTAGCTATTTTTAACCATTAACAAGGACAGACCCAGAGCACCCTTTCTCAGAAAGCAAATATGGTTGTAGTGTGCTTAACCAGACTCAAAATGAAAAGGCAACAACTTGTGCAAGGTGAACTACCCTATGCTTCCATCATGAGTAAGCTTTACCCTCCAACTGTAAGCACTACTAAACTTAAAGTTCAAAACTGACAAATACAGTGCAAAGTAAGCATTTTAATTTTTTCTTTTTTTTTTTTTTTTTTTCTATGTAGTTGGAAATGTTCTCTGTATATCAGAGGAGATATTATCATGGCAGGAGAAACAGGTTCTGTCTAGACCCATTTCCTGCAGCCTATAAATATCTGTGCTCACGATTCCCAGGAATCATCATCATATTGCTTGAGACCAGCTGAAGGTGAGTAAAGCAAGTTGTAATTCTTACAGACTTGCACTTGGAGAATGCATTTTTCTGATAGATAAGTTCAAATAAATGCACTGACCTTCTTGAAACACATTTAATATATTTTTTAAAATACTTCAGAAATATTCTTACAAACCCAGGTGGCTAATGTCACTAACAGATGTGCAAATTTTGTCAAGGGACTACAAAAAATACAGTTTATTAAATTGTGTCATATGGCAGATGGGTAGGAGCTCAGTGGAGTATTCGGTTGATTACTCCATAGTCTCTGCAGTCAGAGGAAATGCCCCAGCCTGCACTCTTCCATACCCACAGTTCCTGGGGATGTCAGTTTGCATTTGTTAAATACAGGGAGTTGAAATTGAACTCCTAGGGCTTCTCCAAGGGTACCTTCTCTGTACTGGTTAATTCTGAACATTGTCTTCTTGTGTCCAGAAAATAAATTAAACAGGGAGGCAAGCCCTTTCAGCTAAACAACTACTTCCTCTAAAAACATGGGGTTTATATCTTATTATTTCATCTGCTCTACATAAATAGCCGTTTAAACTGTCTGTATTAGCTGTAATTACATTGCAATAGGTATACGAAGGCTTGGACAATGCTTCTGGTTTTAGAACAACTTCCACCATTAAATGGAAAAGCTCTCACAAATCTAATTTTCTATTAGTTTACAAAAGTTTCTGCACTGCTTTGTGACTCATAATCTTCCTACGAGTTGCAGCAGTTGAGAGACAGAGAAAGCAGTTTCCTATTGAACAAGCAAAACAGCTATCTCAAAAAAGAATAGCCCGCTTTATTCTTATAACACAAATTTTCTGCCTTGCTGCTTACACATTAGTATGTATGAAATCAAAAGATGTCATAATCTACATTTGCTACAAAAAGTAGAAAAGGCATAGCTATGGAATACCAAAACTGGCAAATAATCATCATAACTTAAGAACTTATCATGACTACGGATATGATTGATTTCAGTCCAAAATAACGTTACGCATGTTGCCATTAAGACCTAAATGGTAGTATCTAGAAATCACCAGTGTATTTTATGTGAAAAGTTTGCTATCCTTAGTAATGTAATTATTTCATTTATTATTGCAAGAAAATGATGAAAAGTTCTCATCCGTTCCTGTAGCAATAGGAATGTAGTTATATAGCATATGGCACATTACAAATGGAGCTGGTAGGAATATGAGTATAAAAACAGCTGCCGTCTAACATTATATAAGACCCTGCATTCAATTACCTACCAGTTTGTCAAACTGCAGCTGTTGTAGCTAAAATTTTCTGTGTCAGCAAATTCACTTCAGAACTCATTCAATTCAGACAGAATTTCCTTTGGAAAGTTTCTAAAAAAAAAACCTTTCTCAGAAAAAATTGTTTTGCCTGTTCCAACAACGGCAGTGAGGGCAAATAGTTGGTTTGTTTAGGTTACGTTGAGACAAAGAGTCTGTGGAATAGGACTTTCAGTTTATCGCTGCTTTCAGCTCAGGAAAGTAGCTGTTTCGTTGAATGCCTACCAAAACATGGTCAATTTATTAATCCGTGAAAAGAGTTAGTATCTTTCACATGTTTCCAGTGCTCCTCCTTCTGAAGAGTCTGTGCAGAAGTGCCTCTGAAATAGAGGGGCAATCTTTTCCTTGAATTTATTATTCCTGAATACTATAGGCAATGGATCTCTGAGAATGCACATTCCCCTCCTTTAAGTGTGGCAGTTGCTGGAGCCCAAGAGAAAGCACAGCAGCCTGCAAGGGGAAATGCAGCCTTATGAGGCTAGGACTGGGGCAAGGAGTATGCTGGGAGAGGGGAATATACAGTGAAATTAGGACAGTGAGGCTGAAAATAGGAGAAGGGATTGAAAGAGATGAATAAAGGATGTAAAGAGCCGAATAAAGATCTGCAGAAGAGGGTATGGCATGCAGGTTTGTAGACAGAGATCCTCTAGGGGAGGTCACAAGAGGACTGGGCAGGGACAAGCTAAAGGGACAGGGAAGAGTGGACCTAGGGGAGGGAGAAGCGTCTCTCCAAGTGAAGAAATGGAACCACGTGTACCAGAAACACATCAGTCATCAGAGCTTGGAAACCAGGCTTACCCTCCACTGGTACTAGTTCATACAGAGAGTGAAAACACCATAACTCCTTTCAGCTACTGCTCCAGCCACAGCAGCTCTGCTCTGAACTTTCAAACCCTGCTCAATATGTTATCGTTTTCTTTTCTGTCGTGACTGTAATCTCACTGCCCTTCATGTCCTGATTAGTAAAAGGAGAATAATCCCACCCTCTTGTCTCACAGGCAGATTGGAAAATGATGTGTTTTCTGCCCTCAGAGCAGGGTCTGGACAGTTGGCAGTAAATAAAACAGAAGACCACAGGCTGACAGTGAGGCTGGCAGGAAAAATAAATAAGTACTGTCACAGCCTGTTCTTCCCTTCGGTGCACCCGAAGAGGCAAGAATCTGTGAAACAAAAAGTAGCCTGTAGGAGGAGAGATGAGTGTCCATGAAGGGTAGCTGGAGATTTTAACCTCCTGTCCTGTTGTCAGCTGGCAAAGAGAGTTCAGTCAGGAAAGGATTTAGATGTCTTAAAACTTGCTCTTATTCTAGATTTGCTCTCCAGACAGGTTTGCCTCTCTCCCTCAACTGAGGAGGGACTCAGGGAAAGTACCATCTCTGGAACTGAGCGATGCTTTGTGAATTTTCCTGTGTCATACTGCAAGTGTACAAATTCATTCTGCAGGGGAAAAAAGAAATCACCTACTAAAAATGAAAGAAAAAAACCCACCAGTAACATTGAAATAAATCTTTTAATGGCTCCTCTGCTGTGAATAGTCTGTGAATTTTAATGATTTGAAGAGCTGTCTATATGTTTCTGAACTCAGCTGGGACAAGAGTGTGATTTAGAACAATACAAAAATTTCCTAAAGGATTGGTTTCCAACAGAAAGACTAATTAATTTATTTGCAAAGGAAATACAGTACTTGCTGAAACTTTGGGTAAAACAATAGCGTTCTTTTTATATGAGGGTTTGAATCTCTCTTTAGACACAAAATCATCTTACGATACAAAACCGTCTTGATTTGCTATTTTGAGAACCAACAGTGGAAGCTTTCTGAGTGTGTTAGAACAGCTTCATGGAGAGAGCTGAAAGCATCAGCCTGACATTTTTTTCTGAAAGCAATTTTCCACACGCCGTTCAGCAGAGAAACTGGGGAGGTGCTTGAGACAAAAAGAGACAAACAGCAAGTCAAAGGCTGGCAAGGCTGACCAAGCAGGGACTAATCCTGCTACAAGGCAGGTGGCAAAAGGCAAAGCTGCAGCTCTGCAGTTCATGGCAAAGTGTTTGCACTAGGTATGGTGTAAGAGAGGAAACTAGTGGAGAGGCTTTGAAGAGACTGACAAGAGACTGACAAATCCACCTAGCCTGAAACAGGCAAGCATGCAGTACCTACTTCTCACAGGTTTTTACCAGTATAGGGCAAAAACTCCTTGGGCAATTATGTTCAGCAGATACATTGTCTTACTGCTAACTACAGCTTCCTTGCTTACAGATTCAGCACTGGGAGGAGAATTTTCAAGTGAAAATCCTCAGACTTGGTGTGAACATTTCATGCACTATGACAAAGCCACTCCACTGGGGTCCGTAACTCCTTGCCATATTGCTGGTGACAGTAAGGTAAAGGTCTTCAGTCGAGATGGTGTGAAGGGGAGCTTATTCAGGCACTACTTCTTTTCCAAGCACTTAAGAGGGGGGATGTCTCACAGACTGAACTACAGGAATAACTGAACAGTTTTAAGATGATCGTTGCTCTGATTCTCTGTGGAGCTCAGCTCCACCACTCCGTAAACAGTAAACAGCTCAGCCTGTATAATGTGCAGCCCCTGGAGAGTGAGCAGCAGGGCTCATATGGATGAAACTCCCCGTTAACTCTTTTTTCACCCCCTGTTTTGCAGGTTTGGCATCAACTGAACCAGCTCTGCAGGCTTTAACCTTTTCCACCAACAGAATCGGAAAGGAATGATAGCAAGCTCAGCTATGGATATCAAGCCAAGGCCTCACCATATGGTGTTTTTGTTTCACACAAGGGGAAAGATTGCTTTAAAGACCAAGGGCTGAATTCATCCCTGGTGTAAGACTATTAAATTCTGTGATGTTAGATCAAGCATGAATTCAACAAGAAACTGATTCTACGTGATGGGGAACAGGAGTTAAGGATTTTATTAAATAGCCCGAGGATGTTTGTAAGGTAAACTCAGTTGAGCCAAGTTGGGTTTTTTTTTATGTCCAACTGACATCTGTTCTCTGAAAGCCTGCAGCACACTGGAACCATTTCCCAACCTTTTCCCCCTGTATAACCACTGTGAACTTCTGCGACAGCAGAGATGGTGAAAAGGCACGTTTCATATGAAAATGGGCACCACAAATTACCCAGTAGACATTACATTAAAATACCCTGACACTGCTTTAGTGATTCTATATTCAAGAAAGAAATATGACAAGAAAACTTTCCAACAGTGAGTTGTAAATTTTTGTTAGAGTTTTGTTAGAGATTTTTGGACATTGACAGCAAATGAGTTTCAGCCATTGCTATTACCATGCACATTAAAGAAATGAGACCAGGGACAATAGACTGTGAGCTAGCCAAGCTACTGACAGTCTAAGCCCATCTTTTACATACTCAGAGCATTTGATGTGAAGATCAATTAGACAGCTTATTCCAAGTCATCTTGTATATCACAGCAGCTATGACATACAGAACCCCCATAATGCAGGCATTCAGTAAAGTGCAGGTTGGTAAACTTTTATCTTTACAGTATGTTATCTCATTTTTACAGGGAGATGTTACTAGAATGAATTGGTTGAAATCTACAAAGTAAAAGAGGAACCTGGCTTTTAAACTTGATGAGCTATTGAACAGATGGGGAAAAAAAAATGGTTACTAACATGAGTCAGGTTGTCTAATCTGACTACTGCTGTGGGTTAACTTAGCAATAAAACCTGAGAGAGATATTAGGGGAGATTCTTGAAGTCTGGGACAATTACTGGTGAAGCTGTACTCAAGGCAATGTAAATCAGCACTAATTCATCAGAAACCAGTGAAGTTAAACAGCTATAAATCCAAAAGAAATGTAAATGGAACTAGATCCAATATATCAATTGTTTCATATAACAGGAAATGTTACATATGTATTTTAGAACTGAATTCGAGGGGGAAAGTGAGAAGTAAAATAATGTGGCAACACCCCCTACAATATCAATGAAGGATAAGACCTGTCTGTAGAATCAGGTTTTAATTGACAGAGCATAGACAGCTGAGATACAGGTTGAAAGACCTATAGATAGTCCTGTGACTCTGGCTGTTGCTAAGTGGAAGTGGCAGGGTGGCTACACAAAGCTGAGAGCTGCTACTGTAAGGAGTGAGGCCAAAGGATACAGGAAGGAAGCAGGTTTCATATAAACCCTATAATGCCCTGATATTCTGCTGGGAAAATTAAGAAAAGCTCAAAGCATTTTAGCTGTTAGTAGTTACTTTGCAACTGCCAGGGATCAATTTTATTCAGCTTCCAGCTGACCACTCATGGCAAGAAGCAACCAGCAGAGCTGCCTGTCTCTGAAGCTAGCAATCTCTAATAACCAGCTTTCCTGTCAAGTGAAAAATTCGTGTCAATAGTCCTGTTGTAGGTCGCTTCACCCTCTGGAGCTCTGTTGCTCCTGTCTGCCACCACCACTGCAGAAGCACTCACCTGGGAAGCCCTAGGACACACAGGCCCTTCCCTTTTTTCCTGGCCCTGAGGAGTTGTGATGCCTCAATCACTGATGCCTGTTGATGCTGGGTGAGCTCCTGTGGTACCCCTCTGGTTTGGAGCTGCTTTTTTCTCCCAGGTTCCCCTCCAGGAGATAGCTGTGGCTCCCAGTACTGGCTGGTTTTCTGTGTCACTCAATTTTTATTCTGCTGCCATTGTGGTGGAACTGCTTGTCTGGCATACACAGTCTGCCTTACCACCTTTCTAAACACCACTAAACTAACTCAAAGACAATATAAAGCATCACCTTCATCTTAGATTTTTAAAGTCTTTAGCAAACAGTGTTACACCTCAGGAAATACTAGGGAGAGGCAGGATCCAGGGAGCCCATGCCATATTACTAATTGAGAATGAGAATAGGCTGTCTCAGTAGACTTATGCTAACAGCATCAGTATCTGTTTGCAGGCTTTTTCTTTTGTGAGCAGTCATTGTAGCAGTAAGTCCATATTTTGTCTGACTCAAGGACAAGAGATTTTTATCGGACTGACATCTCGTGGACTTTGCTCAAGTGCTCTTTTGCCAAGTACCCTAACAAGTATGTCTGCAACCAGCAACCCTTTGAGCCTCACATTCAATTTGCAGAGTGTACATTCACAGCTGAAATATTATATTATTGTGGGGTAATGAATATATTTGGCAGGCACCTAAAGGCACTATAAATAAAGATATTAGATTTCTTTCGTACTCAACGACTTAGACAGCTCTCCTCTTCTGCCTGAGCTTATTAACACTGTGCTTTTGTTGAACCTGTAACACATAAGATGGCAGGAAACAAGGTCAGACATGCATATTGGAGATGGCTCTCTTTGCTGGGATCCATCTGTCTTCCTTTCTGTACTTTTTTTCACCTAGGTATGTTATTTTCCTCTAAAAAATATATATTTTTCTCTGCCTAGCTTTACTTTTGGATCTTTTACAAAGCCCCGGGGTGTTTTGGTTATGCCCTTCTCTTCTTTTTCCTCCCATTAGTATGTTTTCTATGTACCCTCTATATCGTGAAGCTGTTAGAGTTGCTGATAAATCATCACAGCTACTGAACACAACCTAGATGGCACTCTTGAGGAACGGTCTCTAAACAGGGGAGCTGCGAGCAGTGGGAAAAGAGGAAATGAAGCAGAGGGTTTGGGATTGCTGAACAAATAAAAATGTGTGCTCTGCTTTCTTGATGACATCTGCTGAGACATTAAAAAAATAGAAAACTATAGAAAAATCTATGCAGATACACAGACAGAAAACTATTGCATTTTAGAGGAAAGGTTTTCATAGCCTTCAAGGGGGAGTAAGAGGAAACGATTCAAGAAATATCTTTGCATATCCTTTAATCTGTGCTGGCACACAACTTCTTTTTTTCTCTTTTTTTTTTTTTTTCTTTTATCTTACTGTAATCCAGTAACATAAAGCACAACACTGAAGACTACTACCAGGGATCCACTCCATCTCTCCTGTGAATGCATCATTAATAACTTGGACTAAATTTATTCTTTCTGGGATGACTTGGCATATGCAGACCAGAGGCTCTAGCTACCGGTGACCTGTTCTGATGACCAAGAAGACAGTGAAATTAAACAACAAAATTGTCCCTGGGGAACACTCACTGATCTTCAAGACTGTGGTACAGACTAACTGATTCCCACAAAATAGCTGGAAGCTTCCTAGGTCAGGCAAGGGCTGCATCTGCATCTCATCTGAATTTCTCAGCATCTCAGAAATGTCCTCATGGAAACTTTTTGCAGGAAAATCAAAATTCAGATAAAAATCCTAGCTATGGCAGAAATCCAGTGACAGTTATGAAAGAAAAAAAAAAAGTGTAAGGGGTTTGGAAGCCATTTCTTGTTACACGGGAAGGACTAGGAATGAATTGTAGGTTGGGAGATTATCATACACACGGGACCAATTCACTCTGATTTGGTTCAGGACTGCAGAAACTGAAGAGCATATTCAGATTTCATGTCTTTGATGATGTTACTCAATAATTGTCAGCTAATTAATTCACAAAGACCTACGGAAAGTGGCTCCTGTTGAAGGCAGAACAAGATCAGGGCTGTGAGTTTACAGTAGCATTATATTTTTAAGACAACATCTGTATCATGTAAAATGCAGAAACAGATTAAGAAGCTGAACCCAAAATTGTCAGCACCCTTGAAGCCTGGGAGTCAGGTTTTCTCATACCCGCTTCTTCCATCACGAACCCTCTGGCCTAGCTTCAGCCATCAGGGGAGTCCTGAAGAGGTGAAATTTGAGGAAAAATTCTCTTCAGGTTGAAGAGGGGTTAAGATATCAGACCCTTGCCTTTCTTTTAAGTGCTCTCAGATATTGGTTAGGGTAAGCAAGGTGGATACCTCTATGTTTTCTTACAATAGGTAGCTGCCATATCTGCTTTTTCTACTTTCAGTGTCAGCAACATGTGGTCATGGCTTAAGCACACCTTTCTCACTAATTTTTTCATGATGCTGAAATTTAAAAGTAACCTAAGTATTAAGATGCTACCTACTGTACATGTATGGGCCCACATGGAAGGCTATATTTAGCTACCTGGAGACTCCTATGTGTTTCAAAATGTGATTAACCCATTTAGAGGGTTTGTTGTGTTTGCTTCTGATTCCCATCTTAATTGTGTACAACATTTGAAAGAATTAGGCTTTATTTATAATGTGTTTTTTTTTTTTTTTTTTACCAGACGTATCAATTCATGGAGGCAATTGTATACAGTAATCACAACCGGGTAAATGGTATTTTGATTTGTCTTTATCAGTGAAAGAGATTAAGACATAGGTGTTTTATCAGTGCATGATTAAGCTACAAGCATTCAGTATAATTCATAATTTCAGCTCACTGACAAATCCATGCTAGCTAACCACCTCATTCTTGATTAAAGAAAATAAATTTATTGTAATGTCATTATTTAATATCCTATCAAAATAATAAATGTGCAGCCTACTGCAAATTAAAGACACAAGTAACTGTGTCAATTTACACTTCCTAGCTGTAAAAGCTATGCAACTATGCTATTTTGACTGAAAGTCCCTAAAATAAATGAAAAGAGGCCGTGGAATAAGATATCCTCATAGTTAAGTGAGAAACTGAATCCTTTTCACAGGTTTGCATCTGCTGATAGTCGTTGGTACTGGAGCGCTTAATCATGACCTAAATCTTTTTAGCTTCTTAGCTCTGGCTAGAGAGTGAATTTGCATTACCAAAGAAAAAAGAGAAAGAAAAAAAATTAAATAAGAGAAATTAAGCAGGAGATTATAAAAAGTGTAAGGTGGAATCAGCGAACTATTCTCTGGTGCAAATAAGTTCAATATATACTTTCATCAGCTTCTGCTTTGTCCTTTGCATTGTTCCTTTTCCTCCTACGTCCTACATATATAAACCAGGTGCTAGGTGTGGAAAAATAACCAGCACACATCCACACATTCAATCCCTGTTCTTTGTTCCAACAACAATTATTTAAAAAGTGACAGAAGTTCTGCTTCAGAGAATTAGACCAATTAAAATGGTGTTTCTTTAAACAGAAATTTGGAAGAAGCAACATGAATATACCTCTGTGGAGGGAGGAAAAAAAATGTTTTCTTCAGCTTTTGCTTCATTTATTTTACATACACTTGTGGCTTTTGTGCTACGAGTAGTGAATTTTGTCTCCTGTACCTGCTCTGAGGCATATTTTGTGGAGCTGTTTGACACAAAATGATGTTCTTTTCACTTTCTTCATGCGTTCTTTTGTCTTCAGCCTTAATACTGGCAAACATTTTGCATGTGATCAAACAGGCTGTGGGCTAAAACCTCATAATTCCGTGTAAATGTTACCTAGGTGAGTTCAAGTTATTAAGAAATAAAATAACCAACATTTATTATAGTATTATCAAGGCCAGTTATGCTCATTTTCAGATTCAGGTAAATTGCCTATCACTCCCGCATCACAGTCTACTATAATCTGCAGCTCTTATCTCCACTTCTTGGTAGTTGAATAATTTTTGTTGTGTTTTTCACTACCAGCTATGACTCTTGCCTCCGTTAACACCTTCTTCAGCCCTATCTGGATTTCCGTTGTCTGCTTGCATCCCACTGTGAGCAGTTTGTACGTCTTTACTACCAAACAGTGTTTACTGCAAATAGTCTCTTCCTCATACTCTTATAAGTTGCAAGTCCCCTGAAGTTTTTTCTTCTTTACCGTCTGCAGTGCTCTCCTCTGCTTTGAATCAAGGAAATCTGTGTATCTGGGAAAAACATTTTCCTATTATTTTTCTTGTGAAAAACACCGTTTTTGTCTATATATACAAGAAAGCAGACAGTCTGACTGAAAACATCCTTTAAAAATATTATTTAAGGTACTTCAATATTCACATTTATATTGTCTTAATTTGAAACACTACCTCAGTTCCCAGTCCCACTAATCCAATGAAATAAAAATTGGAAGACAGGAAATAATGCTGTAGCCACTTGCTTCTCAAAGTAATTAGATTAGAAAATTATCTCAGCATTAGTAGCCTAGAAGTTTGCTGAATGCACGTGTGTCTGTAGTATGTAAGTGATGGGTCATTTACCATGGTTATCAACTGCATATTGCATTTGCCACTCACAGTAGTGTGGCTTTTTCTCTGCATTGATCGTGATAAATTCAGACAATATGAAAGATTCATGGATACTCCATTTTGTTTGCACTCAGGAGGGTTTTATATAGGCTAAAGCAAGAAGGCCAAAAGGTATATATTTAGGTGTATATATATCTATATACTCAGTATATGCAGTTTTCCTATCTTTATGTATTTATATATGTAATATAAATATTTATGTATAAAAATGTACATTTTGTGTAAACATTTCAATACATATATATGTATGTGTTACATATGACAAAAATGTTATCCCAGTTGTCTTGGACCTTTCTACAATGCCCGTAGTTCAGTGAACTTGAAAATTTTCTATCATGTTGCTGCTTTTAGTTGATCTTAGCCCTACTTTTTCCAGTCAAAGAATAAGACAAGGAATTCATCACCTTGGGAAAAGTGTCCTGAGCGATTCTTAAGAGACTTGTAAAACTTCTGTTTCTCCTGATCCTACCTTGGAACTAAAGAAAAAACAAACCATTATGAAATGAGAGTGAGCAAATGAACATTTTCTGTGTGGCCTGTACAGTTTATAGAATATCAGCTTTTAGATACTGGCCTATGAGAATTAAGGTGGTATAGAAGTCTGAGCCCTTCAGGAGAAATATCTATAAATGAAAATTGAATTTTTAACGGTGACCTACAAAGCAAGGCTATTAAGGAACACTGAAGCTAGGATCAGTTGTGTAGACAGACTTAACAATCCCATATGGTGTATTTCAGATAAACACTTCAAATTTTGTCAAGTTTATCACTAGCTAATATGCCTCTAAAGGACTCCATAGAGAAATAAACTGCTGATTCCAGTAAATTTTTCAAATTGCACTCAGACAAGTGTGTTTTCTCACTCATTGCAACAGTTTTGTTTCCTTATGTGACTTAATATGTTTTCTCACCTAGAACCACATGCTGAATTACGTAATAATCTATTCTACAATTTACTTAGTAATATTGTGCGCAAGCCAAAAACTCCCAGGCCAATTGCCAGACTACTATGCTAACATAAAATAAAAACAGCCTTGTGCGGAGGGTCTGTCCAGCAGCAATGAAAATGAGTGAGTATGTTGAGAAAGCAGACAAAAGCTGGCTAAAATAAAAACCAATATTTTCAGGAACACTAAACAAACCCAAGAACAAGTATGGTTCCACACAGAACTTCAAGCAGTCAAAATTGCATGTCAAATATAGGAAACTACAATAATCCTAGAGCTGAGCCCACAGTGGTGGCCTGCAGTATCTTAATTCCACAAGTATTACTGAATATATATGACCTTATACCTCCAGAACAGATCGATTTGTGCTACAAACCCATCCTGCTGTCCATTGAGTATGTATGGACAGACATACAGAATCCTTTATTCTTCAGCACATAACATTCTCACACCACTTCACCTGCACTGAGAAGTGGCTGAACCAATGGTGCAGACAGGACCATGAAGTTTGTTGTGTGTAAAAGTTGGTATTGTTGCTCCTCAAACAACCTCTTACCAGCAACAGTTTGCATGACAATTGATAACTGTTGCGTGATGGGTTTACCCTTGGCTGGGAGCAAAACCCATACAACCACTCTCTCACTGCCCCCTCCCCCCTCCTGGGGATAGGGGAGAGAATCAAATGGGTAAAGGGAAGAAAGACTTGTGGGTTG
>NW_010115483.1:0-14084 GCF_000699245.1 Pterocles gutturalis
GACCAGACCCACCGCACACACGAGGCCACAGAAAAGCACCAGCTCCGCTCGCCAAGTCAGAAATCCCCGTGTGAAGACGCGGTGGATTTACCAGCAGATGGCACTGCCCCCCCCATGGCCACCCGTGTCCCCACTGCCACCCGTGTCCCCACTGCCACCCGTGTCCCCACGCCCGCGGCACCCCACACACAGGAAGGGGAAAAACATCTTCCCAGGTAGAAATTTCACACCAGAAATAGCCCCTGGCGTGGGCATGCACACACACGTGTTTTCACAATGGGATCCTTCACATGTACAAATCAAGCAAAACCCCATTATTTTTCCTCATCTGGGACAACAAGATGTGCTAACACTCGCAATTAATTAATAGCATTAATGCAGATGACATACATGTTGTTTCAACATCTTGAAACTTCCCATCACCTGGCAGGACGCAGTTCCTGCTCCTACATACGCTAGCATCTATAGGAGGGCTCATGCCCAAGCAGGCGCAGCTCAGACCAAGCTCAGGCTTATCCCAAAACACCCCGAGTCAGGATCCCATTGGATTAACTGGAGCCCGGTTGATTGCTACGGTTTCAATAGCTTGTTCAGCCATCGATTGCCGTCATGTCACCGGGAGAAAAGGATTAATAATCGGGTGCTCAGGTTGGCTCAATACCACTGATAGCGCCTGACAAAATGCCGTTCAGAGCACTCCCACCGGAACACTATCTATGGAGGAAAGCTGCAAGAAACATCATTCAGGGCTTCGCGGAATAATGATTAACTCCAGATCTTCAGCCTAGAAAATCCACCAAATAGTTTCTATTATTTCCAGATAAATTCTCTCTCTTCTGCAGTTCACTGCTGTTGCACACACAAACCTTTGCACCGAAACCCACCGGGGGAGATGCATCTTCTCCTGTCTCTCCCCCCTCCTTCTCCCCCCACAACCCCTTTATAATCCATCCCAGAGGAAACACGCTTCTTTCTAACCCTCATGTTTCTCCTGACCCTCAGCTAAGGAAAACACATCCCCTCCCGAGCCCCCGACAAGGAGCGGAGTCACACCAGGTCTGGGAGTGCTACCGACGTCCTGCCTGGCCTTGGGCATGTCACCTGCTGGCCTTGGGCATGTCACCTCTGCTGCCATCATCTCCCTGCCACCGCTCGTGCCTGTCACGATGGCAGGGGACAGCTTGCACACGCATCTCCCGGGGTTCCCTGGGACCCACAATGCTGCGGTGCCCCTGGACCCTGGTGTTTCCAACCCCACTGGCATTAAAAGCAGCCGGGATGGAGACCGAGCACGCCACGGCAGAGCCGGTTCCGTAGCCGTGGAGGTCCAGGGTCCAACCTGCCATCCCATCTCCCAGCCTCCGTGAGCCAGTGCCGAGTGCGGATCCGGTGACCTCCCTCCGAATAAGAGGAGGGCGGGACTGGGGCAGTAAATCCCATCCCGGTGCACATCAGCCCGGCAGTAAATCGGAATCCTCTCCGTGCCCTCTTTATTATCACATTCACAGCATGAAGTTATGAGCTTCTTCACAGCTCCTGCTATAAAAATGTGATGGATGGCAGGGGAACCTCGGGGAGTTAATCTATTCTCCCATTAAATTTTACTTTAATTGGTCTTTGAGTCAATCAGAAACTCACTAGACAGTGAATTAAGAAAAGAAAAAGGGTGAAAAAAAAAGAATGAAACAGGATGGGGGGAGAAAAAGGAGGTGCCTTTTTTGCTGTTTTTATATTATAATGCTGGATTAGCCTTCTAGAGGAAGGCATGAGGCTGGCAGACCATGCAGAGAGTTTCTGCATGGCTCGAGGTATCGCTACAGAGGGGGAGAGTCAAGTAATGCAAAAAAAAAAAAAAAATCCCCAGAAAACACAGGAGCATCAGGGAAACCTGGTCACCAGCAACAATACAGCAGCAGCGAGCCAGCCCCGTGCTGGTGATGGGGATGGGAGAGGGAGGATGGCAACGGCATCGCTAAATAACCGACATCGGTACCACCAACGTGGAGGGTGGGGACGGGGCACCGTCCCTGATTTCGGGTGGTCAGCGGTGTCACATGGCAGCAAAGCCCAGCCCGATGGCCGGTGGCACCGGAGCGGCTCTGCCGAGGTCCTGGCATCGTCCCCGTCCCCGATTCACATCGACACAGCCATGAGCAAAGTGTAGGGATGGGGAGGGCGGGTTTGGTGATTGTGTTGCCTGCGTGGTATTAAAACCATGATCGGGCTCCAGATAAAGGTGTTCAGGGTCCGTTAACCGTCTCCCAGGATTTCCCATCTTTTTAGAAGAATAAGAAGTGTATCAGCCCGCAGAGCAAATATCCCAACAAAAATAAAAACCGCGGTGGCAAGAACAAAACCCGAGGAAAATGGAAGACAAAACAAGGCTGCCTGCGCCGAGCAGCCGCGTGCCGGGGCTGACGGCTGAAGTTTATGCCCTGGAATATATGATAATCAGGTTTTATGGGAGGGAGCCCTAGGGACAGGCATTGTCTCTGTAAACAACGGACTTGAGGGAAAAGCTGAGGTTTGAGTAATGGGCTCAACCTCCACTTATGATAATATAGATATGCAGATATGCATATGTGGAGATAGATGCGCATACACACGTATATAGTCACATAGGGCAGCAAGCGCGGGGAGTTATCACCCTGCAGGACCCCCGCTGCCTGCGCCCATGGAGAGCAAAACAACGGGGAGTGAGAAACACCCAGTCCTGGGCTGGCACGAGGCACTGGAACCAGTGGCTCAGGTACAGGGAGGAACCAGTCCCGGCTGCGGCACAGCCCTAAGCAGGGGTCACACGCATCTGGGGCATCTCTGGGGCAGAGCTGGACCCCTGGAGACAGGCAGGATTTGGCAGGATTTGTGCTGGGGTCCAATGGTCCAGCCTGTGTGAGCTTGATGGAGCTGCGAGGGGTGCAACACCCCCAGACCCCAACCTCAGAGGGTAAAACCTCTTCCTGGGGGACGCCAGACCCCGAAATCTTCCCCGTTGCCCATCCTTAGCGGCTGTGGGCTGAAGGGGGAGTTCATGGACCCCCACTTGCCGGTTGTGGGGTTTCATCCCCAGGACTGCAAATGTTTCCTCTAGAGCCCTGAGCTCCTGGAGTCTGTGAATACACCACATGCTGCTGTTTTCCTCGTAGAGGAAGGGAAAGCTTTAAAACACAAGGGAAAAGACAGACAACAAAGCTGGACCCTGCATTTAGGACCCTTCAGGAGGATGGACAGCACCGCCTCGACCCGGAGGGCAGCGAGGGGTGAGCGGGGTGCAGGGGACCAGGGCACACGCTGAATCCACTGCCTGGGCATCACGTGCTCTGAAAGCCAAAAAGTCATGATTTTTCATTCTGGGGGAGGAAGAGGAGGAGGAAGAGGAAAGGGAAAAAAAAAGGGAAGGCTGGCTGGGGCTGTTGCAATACTTCGAGCTGCCAGGTTTGCGTTAAACTCTGGGCATGGGGCAGGAGCAGCCCCGTCCAGGCTGTTTCGTGCATTCCCACGCCTCTCCAAAAGGAGGATCAAGGGATGCTCCTGGCCCTGGCCCCCCCAAAACACACCTGCATCGGCCCATGAGGCCAAAGAGCACCCCAGGCTCCCTGCGCAGGATGCGTGCCTGACCCTGGGATGAACTCCCAGCCTCCCAGAGCAGAGGCAGCGATGAATCCCGCGGGATCACACGCTTCGGCACGGCTCCTGCACGCGGATGGGTGGCGAGAGGGGGAGAGGGACGGAGGCGGGCAGGAGCGGTCCTGGGTAATTATGAAAATTAGATCTTGGAAACACCAGACTTTAGGCTCCATTTGGACTGACAGCTCACGACGAGATCATCTGACGCCCTTAATGGGCGAACACGGGTTCAGCGGCTGTGCGCAATTAAATCACACGCGCCGGCGTTGCGGCTGACATGGGAGGGTGGGGTGAGCCCAGCTGTGCTGGAGGGGGATTGGGGACCCTTCTGCACCCAAACGCTGGCTCGGCTCCCCAGGAAAGAGAGGCAAAGGCATCGCACCCGCTCATCGCCTCCATCCCTGCAGGCACTCAGCTCCCCGCTGGCTCAGGCTCTCTTTCCGCTGGGATAAACCCCGGGATAACGTGCCAGTGGCCGTGAGGGTTTGGCCCCACGCAGGCAGTTGGTTCTTCCAGCAGCCCACCACCAATTCATCACCTCCGCTCTGTACTTTACGCAGTTTACAATAAATCAGCGGGCAAAGCCAAGACCAGCACTCGGAAGCGCCTGGGTCCCCGTTCCAGGTTTTCTGGGAAGTCTCAGCAAAGGCACAATTTACAGCCAGGACAGCTCCTGGGGTGGGATGTCCATTGCTGGAGAGCCAGCGAGGAAAAAGACACGAGGGCCACGGGGATGCGATTCACCGCGGCAGCAGGTTTACCTGCCCCGCTGCTGTCGGTGACCCTCTGTGACACAGCAGGGACATCCTGGGGGACTGCACTCATGCCTGGGACATCCCTACATACCATGAGCATCTCTGCCCCTTTGCTGAGTGGGTCAACGAGCCCAAAGCGTTGGCATGGCCCCCGCACAGAGCTGAAGGGGTTAATGCACTCCGAACTCCATCCTGAGACAGAGAAGGATCTTCCCTGCCTGGAGCAGTTATTCCCTTTTCTGTTTTCCCCATTTCTTCCAAATATTAGAGGCTGAGGTGGAGCAGAACCCAACCCCATCCCTGCCGCCCTCCAGGCTCGGCCGATTCGGCGGCAGCGAGATGCCGGGCGCCGTCCATCAGTGCCGGAGCTGGAGCATTCGGAAGGGTGTAATTCTGCCGGAGGAGAATGGACTTCCCGAGCACATGGACCTAAACTGCAGAGAAACAGAGCCCTAAATCTCCGGCTGTAGATTTACAGCCTCCATTCTCTTTCTTTACTGCAAATACAATCCGGCAGTAATGGTCTAACACAGGAACACCATCACCGACCGGCTGATGGCTCACATAAAAGCAATGTCAACCAAAAACTATGAGTTTATAAAAGGGAACAAACCCTCAACAGTGACAAGAACATGAAACCCATTAACAATTTAAACACTCTCCATTTTTTATTCCCCACCTTGAAGCTATTACGGCTGATAGAAGGCTTCACAGCCGAGTTAACCACTTCGAGGGAGGGCTGCGCACGCACGCATAAAGGCTTTGAGGCCACGAGGTGGGAGGGTTACGTGGTTTAAAACCATTCAGGGTTCTGCTCCTGCAAGATGCTCAACTGCCCTCCTCTCCCAGGACCCGCTCAGCACCCGGCAGGATTCGGCCACTTGCAATTTCCAAGGTTTTTGAAAGCTGCCTGGTAACCTCATGATACCAAAAGATTATTGCTATGGTTACTGGAGGAAAAAAAAAAAATCGCAGGTGTGTTCTAATTGTTTTTCCTGGAGATTTTCTTGCTGCTCTGGGTCTCTTTTGGCACCTTGTCATATTATGGAGCAAATATTTGGGGAAGCTGTTGTGGAGTCCCGAAGCCGAGCACAGAGCCAGCACAGAGGAGAGGGGAGAGACCACCTGCTTGGGGAAACTTGGGTGATTTCTACCTGAGAAATCCCTCTTTTTTGCAGAAAAATGCATGCAAACCCCACACATTTGGGGGGGGGCTGTTTAAAGTCCCACCCGATTCAGCACCCAAGTGGTAAACATCGCCGCACGAGGGCTCAGCACCTGGTGTCGGCTCCCAGCCAAGCACAGCAAACCTGCCAGGACGCCGCTCCCGGCTCTCCGCTGACCCTGAAAACACCATTTTCCCTCTCCAACTATCAATTTTCTCCAGCTGCAAAACAGGGATAACACCAGTTAACCTCTACCACAAAGCGCTTGATAATCTTCGATGGAAGGCGCTCTATCCTAACAGAGAAATATCTGTAATTTTTCCCTATTATTAGAGAAATTAAAATGGGGCTGATCCTCATCCAGCCTCATTTAGACTCTTGCACGAGCTGCCCCAGGGGCAGGAACGGCTTCGACTCCTCAACGGGGCTAGAACAGGTCTAAATAAAGCAGCAGCTCCATGCAAGGGGTGATGCTGTCTGCATAGGGGTGATCATTGATCACTGGGGGTATCACTGATCATCGATAACACCAGGTGATTGGGAAAGAGAGAGCAGCGGAGAGGAGCCCCTGGAGCCTGCTTTTCCAGGCTGGCTCCATCATCTCGACGGCCGTGCACCCTGAATTCGGGGCTGAGGGTGCACCCTGTGCCCACGGACCCCACCGCGTCCCTGCGGCATCACCGTCCCCCTCTCTTCCTTCCTTCCTGCCTCAGCTCCGGGGCAAACAAACAGCGGGACCACAGGGAACAGCCTGAAATCAGATCCTGGTCCCCAAATGGAAGGAAGTGGCACTGGAGGCTCCTGCCATAAAGCCAGACCCATCCTATTGAAACGCCGGCAGATGGGGCCATAAACGTTTCCTCCTCCCCTCGCTAACAGCCAGCGAGGTTTCACATTCAGCTTTATCTCTATCCCGCTGTCGGGTTGTAAATGCCTCTCGCTCCGTCTCTCACAGCTGGGACGTGCCAGCCCAGTTCCCTTCCTCTTGAGGCTCATTTTAAGCAACAATGGGGAGGTGGGGGGTAGAAAGGAGAAGGTGAGGGTGACATGAAAATGGGATCTGCAAGAAAAAGGAAAGAAACCCATGCCGGTCTCATACACGGGTTCATGAAGACCCCCATGAGATGTCCATGGGATGGAAGCAGGACTGGGAGGACCCACCAGCAGCTCTGGTGGGACCAAAATTTTAAAAACTCACAAATCCAGGCACACCCCCAAGAGTGTATCTAAATCCCAGGCGATGTGGCCAGGATTAATGTACCCTCTTGTTTACCTGCGCCGATACGGGCTGGGTGTCTACACAAACAGCACCAACATCTGCAGCTTCATTAGGCAAGATAAAAGTTAAGGACTATAAACCTTTATGCCTTGAGTCGTAAAGCAGTAAGGGTCAGGAGGGAATTTCTAAATATAGGCAAGTTATTCCATCACTGTCCGTTGTGGGGTTTTCTCGTGACTCTCCAAAGCAGCTGGTCGTGGTCACTGGTAGCCATTGGCTACTGGACTGAAGTGGGCCGTGGGTCTGGTGTCAGCTGGCACATCACAGGTTTCCACAGCCTTTATTTTCTATTGCAATGGCACGCAAGGACCTCACATAAGATCGGGGTTTGCTGTTCTTGGACATAGAAACAGAGAGATGGTCTCTGTCCTGAAGACCTGATACCCAGAGCTTTACTTTTACTTTACTGGAAAACCCACCTTTAAGCTCTGAAATTCATGTTCCCTTGAGCAAAATGGGGAAAATTGACACCTTTTTAACCTAATTTTTCTATTTGTTTGAAGATTTGGGCAGGCAACGCGTATCCCACCAGGATACGACCAGGAAGGTCACAGGGATTTCTGCTGGAGAAGCAACTTATTCAGAAACCAGAAAATACGAAACATCCCATCCCTGGCTGTGCACCGTCATTCCTGGGGCTGCTGCTTTCTCACCCCTCCACAAAACTTTGACTCTGAATTCCACTGCCTGATTCTCTATTTTTTAAGCACCAAGCATTCCTTTTCCTTCCTCACCTGCTGCTGTATCCACCTTCTTACTGCAGACACCCCAATAAAACCCCAAAAACCCACACAGCCACCCCCAGGCACCGATGGAGCGACCAGCTCGGAGCAGGCAGAGCCTCGCTCGGGCTCATACATCAAACCGCAGCCCAGTCGGGACCGTGGGCCAGCAACCCCCACCCCAAGCAGCGCATTTCCACAGCCAGCACCAAACTAAACAGGAAAGGGAGCCGGAGCAACATACGGATGCGTTCAGCCCCCACCAGCCCACGAGCAGGAGAAGCTTGACAAGACGACGGCGCTTTTGACCCCGGCGATATTTGCGGCGAGGAGGCGATGCGCTACAAGAAAGCTGCAATCAGATGGGAGACACCGTGCTTCAAAGCACAAATTCTGGGTGAAGCAGTTAAAACCCCCTAACTAATAATAATAGTGACAGGCTGACGTTAATTAGGACAAGTGGACTCTTGTTCAAACAGTTTACCAAATGTTGCTTCATCCTGCCCGGGGAATGGATGCTCTGGGCTGTTTTATTGCACTGGACCCGACCTTTGATTTTACGAACAGTGTGTTTTGGAGGTATCCTGGCTAAGAGGTGAAAGTTCTGCAGGAGGAAACCATCTGACAGCACTCCTCCACTCAAGCCCTGACACAGGATGCTCCAGCTCAGCCCCACATCCCAGCTCCTGCCCCACCGGCTGCTCGGCCACGGTAACACCAAGCCTCCGCGGGTCCCAGCGAGAGCAGAGCTGCCACCTCGGGCACATCAGCCACTTTTGCAAGGATAAAATGAGTTTGAAGGACCTAAGGACTGGCTGCCCTTGGGCTTGGAGAGCTGCAGGAGATGCTCTGGGAGCTCCTGCCAGAGAGCCCACGCTCCTCACTCAGTCCATCACCATGTCAAGGGGTTTCATGCAGAAGTTTCCCGTACTGACTCCCTTCGGCATCGAGTTTGCTGCAAAAATGTCAGATTTTTTACATCCAGCCATTTTTTCTGGTATTTTACACAAAGCAACAAAGCCCAGGTAAGCTTCTGCCGCGGCGGTGCCTGGAAAGGTTACGCGCTATGTGCGGGGTCAGCCTGCCCAGGACAGCTCAGACGAGATGGGGACCATTAAATAAACACCTTTTTCAGGGGACCAGTAAACAAACACCTTTTTCAGGGGACAGAGGAGCTCTGACCAGTTTTTCCCACCATGAGCTGGAAACACGACAAACCCAAAGCCCACTCTCCGCCTTGGAAGGTTTGGGGCTTGCCCCCTCGAACGTTCACTAAAGATGTTTTTTTAGAGAGTGTAAACACGGAGGAATTTATTTTTATCTTTTTAATTGTGGGGAGCCTGCCCTGGGTTTGTGTTTTCCAGGATTAACAGCTCGAGCCGGAGCTCTCCGTTCTCTAAGTCTTCTAATTCTACTAAACATCCGCTACCCTGAAAGGACTCCGCAGAATCCCATAAAACATTATTTATCTGTGTGCGTTAGCTGCACGATACTGTAATTTCCAGAATAAATGCTGGGTGTAAATTGTTGTTTATGTTGGAGTCTGACTGTCTTTACGAGAAACAAAGTGAAAACTGAATCTTCACGGCTTTATTTCTTCCGCTGAAACCTCTCCTGCAGAAGGAGGAATGCCTGGCGGAGCGCCTTAATGGATGGCTGTAAAGATTGTTGGGTTAAAACAAAGTACAGGGAATCACCTCCATCCCCGCCTTTTACTGCCAAATCCTCAGCTGGCGTAAATTGGTGTAGCTCCAGTGACTTTGGTTCATCTGGCCCACGAGTGTCATTTAAATCAAGCTAAATTAAAGTGAAAGCGGCGCCGTTCACATGGTTCTAATTAAAGACCCGTGAAGGTTTCTGCTGCAAACCCTGGCTGCTGAACATCCCGTATTTCCACCCCGGTGTCCAGCCCCAAGCCGTAGGCACAGCAACCCCAGCATCTCCTGGGTGCCTGCATCCATCCTTGCAGGATGCTCCAAGGTGCATTGCTCTGAAACGGCACCACAACCCTTCTCCTTGTGGATGAGCACCTTCGGAAGAGTCTGACCAGGCTCCAGGAGGGACTTTGGGGCAGGACCCATCCTCGCCGCTCATCACACAGCTGCCGTGAAGGACCAGCCCTGCGCTGTCTGCAGCCCGGACTCACCTCGGCTGATATTTGGTGAGACCCACGTGAGACGTCTCCATTAGCTAAAATATTTCCTCCTCTGGCCAGATGCACACCTCTCCCTGGGGACGCCTCGCGCTGCCCCAAGGTCTCAGGTCGTCACCCGGCTCCTGACCGATGGCCTGAGGGGAAAAAAGGGGGGATGCCTGTGCCCATCCATCAACTATGGGAATGGAGAAGCTTGGGCTTCATCTTGGCTGTCCTCTCTGCTGGATGCTCTATTTCAGTCCCACGGGGCGAAAGGTGATTGCCAGAGACAACGGTGCAAATGGAGGTGGGATGGAGCTTGGGTGGGAGGACCCAGGTTGGGGCAGGAATGTGGAAGATGTGACTTTGTGCATGTCACAGCACTGATGGTGACACCGCGAGGACTTCATGGCTCTCTCCCATCACACTGGCCTTGTGTGTCCAGATTGGGATGATTCCTGGGCTTGGTGTGCCCTGAATTTGGCACCAGCATGGCAGCGCTGGGAAGGCAAAGCCCAGCATCTCCAACCCCGTGGGACTAACCTGGACCTGGCACGTCCCTTCCATGGGGACATCAGTCCTCTGCTCGTCCCTTCTCCGCGTGGAGAAGGAGCACTGGAGGGGACACCAGCCCCCCACTGTCCCCACGCCCAGGGTGCTGCCAAAACGGCCGCCACCGCTCCACCGCAAGCAGCAGAAGATCAAAGTTCAGGGAAACTTTTGATGAAGAGCTCTGGCAGGCCCATCATCGGGAAGCAAGAAAGGTCAGAGAGTGGAAAAAATAATAAGAAAATATAACTGCTTTCTTATGAGGAAAATATTATGAGTTCTTCCCCTTTTTCAGCTTTTATGGAAGGAGATTCTGCCAGTTCCCTCAGAAAAAAAGAAGAAAAAGTAGTTTTAAAATGAGATTATGCACCTTCAGGGTGCCATTAGGAAGTTTTACTGTACTGAGATGACATGAAAGCTCTGGAATTAATATCCCTGAGATGCTTCAAACCTGCAATAGCAATTATTGTACTACGTGTCCCTGGATAAATAATAGGGCCATTCAGCTAATTAGCTTCAATGATTTCAGCTCCCTGTAAATTCTCTCTCACTCGGCTATAAAAATAACACTAGGCAAACTTTTGGTAACAGAAACTTCTTTCAGGGAAAAAAAAAAAAAAAAAAATAAGGGGGTTCCCCCTGCTCCTAATTCATAACCGCTGTCGTGGTAGCAGCGCGATTCCAAGGACTGGAAATATTAATAGGCTATAATAGAAAATATAAAAGGAGAACCATTATTAATTGCCATTTACTGGTAATAAACCTATCGCACCAATTTCTGCCCGCGCACATGTGCAACCCCATTAATTTCAATGGGGCTGCACGTGTTAATTGAGAGCAGAATTTAGTCCACTGGTTGTAATTAATTAATCAAGTTTTCAGTATGGTTTGCATACTTTAAATCTCTTTTTTTTTTTTTTTTTAAATTATTTTATGTCTTCACATTTCTCTAGGTTTGACTTATGCAACAGGGGCTCCGTTCTCCCCTACGTCGTGATTTACTCCAGGGAAGGGTTTCATCCTGCCATCGCTCATTTTCCCCAGAGTAAATTCACCACCACGGATCAGCCCCCAGGAAACCATCGCATTACACCTGCCCCAAATTATTTGGGCCATATTCTGATCTATGCCAACACCCCTTGAACCTGAGCACCCCCAGGACCACCCCATCACCCCAACATCCACCAGGTCCCGGGTGCTGGGAGCAGTAAAATCACGTTGACTTTGTACGAGGGGCAGCACCGCCTGCGCCTGCTTTTAAGCCCTGATGCACCGAGAAATTTCAAGTACTGCTGAAATCCCATCTAATTTCATGCACAGAATTAAGCACGTAATTAAGTATTTCCTTCAGAGCCCGTACGGCTCTGCCTGTAGGAAGGAATGCTGTGGTGGAGACCGTCGTGGGGTTTTTTAAGGCTGAAATACAGAAAAAGCTTTAAAGGTCAAACCTCCACAGGGATTATTGGACCCCCCTCATTACAGGTGCCCATGGGGGGACGTTGCCTTTTCCCAAAGACCTCGACATCCACAGTGGGATGAAAATTCTTTGTGTTTCTGATTTGACACCTGATTTCCCATCTAGCACCTAACGGAGCCAAACAAAGCCAAGGCACAGAGAATTTTAGGAAAAAAATAAAAATACGCAAGCAGCCCAAGCAGCTTCCCAGCCCACGTTTTGTGTGGGTGTGATTCAAAGAAACAATGCCCAAATGAAAAAAAAATAAATTATTGTCTGCTCAGCCCCTTCATAGTGGGACCCTCTGAACATCCCACATATGGATGGAGCCGGGTATTTCCCGGGATTACAACAGACCCGGCAGCACCAGGTGATGACCCGTTTTCAGCAGAATACAGCCCAAAAATCTTGGCTGCTCCCTGCCGGTGCTCAGGAAGCCCAAAATGTCCCTGCAGAAGCCCAGGGGATGGTGATAAGCCCAGGAGCTGGTGGCTGTGGGTTGGAGCAGCTCCTGGGGGCAGCAGGAGCCATCGCGTCCCCTCGTCCGGCGGTGTCCCCGTGCCCTGCGCTGGCCCTGGGCTGGGAGAAGGGGAGGGAAAGAAAGCCGCTCCTCCGCACGGAAATCCGTCTTGGGCATCCCCCTGCGTCAGCGCGGCGGCACTTTCCATCTCAGCTCTCAACGTGATGGCCCTTGGTGGTAACATTAATAATAACCCCGCGACCAGACACCTCAAAGAACCGACCCGATGTGATTTTAACGCTCTCGAATCCCCTTCTCCTGGCTCCCCGGTAGCCGCGCCGCGGCCGCACCGCCTGCAAATACATCTCACTTTCGGTGGGATCTACACACGTGGATGATGAGAAATCCAGGCACCTCGCTCGCCGAGGATGGAAAGTCATAACATTTGTTTTGGAAATTTATTTGAGCCAATATTTCTCAATCAAATAAATTGTATAAATGAAATCAGACTGACACCGCAATATTTCCTAACTAGCCGGCGTCTCCCTGAAGCACTCAGGGACTGTCAGGAATTTTTCCCTGAGGTTTTCCCTGTTTATTTTATTTATTTTTGTAAAGCAGGGGAACGTGTGACGGTTTTGGCACGGTATATTTTTCAAATCAATGCGAACCCTGTTACATAATCAGCAGGTTTTACACGTTTCACCGTGACGCTTGCCTCCTGTCGGAGGCACGATCGCTGTATATCCTGAGACCATTTTGACCAATACGACAGGTTAAAAAAAAAAATTAAAACCCAATCCTGAAAATAATTAATTAATTGCCCTCAATGCCTCTAGAGGGGTTGGAATACGAACTTTCCTTGTGAGATTCCAGCCCAGGTTTGGATGGGTGAAATTGCCTTTTATTTGCTGATGCTGAGTTCTGGTCGCTGCAAGGAAGATCAGGAAAGATTTTTGCACGGGTGACACTCTGTGCTGCATGCATTGCAAAATGTTAGCTTAAGAAAGAAAGAAAATCGTGCGTGGTAAAGATGGAGAAAAAAAAAATATGAACGGATCAACATCACCAAGAGGGATTTAACCCAGCCAAGCCCTGGGAGCAGCCACCAGCAGAGCACTTGGGCTGGAGAGTTGCTAAACCCCAGATTGAATTGGAGAGTCTCTGAACCCCAGATTTAATCTACCACAGTGGTAATCAAGACCTTCCGTTAGTCCATGTTCATCAGGACGTTGAAGTCAAGAAGTCTCCAGTGTACATCTGCTGAATGGGGACCCACAGCCCAGGGCCACTACGGGGACAAGCTGGTGGTCAAATCAGGCGGCAGGAGGAGGAACGTGTTGTTATCACAGAATCACAGAAGGGTTTGGGTTGGAAGGGACCTTAAAGATCATCAAGTTCCACCCCTTGCCCTGGGCAGGGACCCCTCCCACTAGCCCAGGTTGCCCAAAGCCTCATCCAGCCTGGCCTTGAACCCCTCCAGGGATGGGGCATCCACAGCTTCTCTGGGCACCCTGGGCCACTGCCTCACCCCCCGCACAGGAAAACATTTCTTCCCAATATCTCATCTCCGTCTGCCCTTTTCCAGCTTATATCTTATTCTCCTTTACTTTACAGAGAAGGAAACAAAAGCCCGGTGAGGCTGAGCTCACATAAACCAGATCTAACCCTGGGCTTTGGTGGCACCAGCCCTTGGGCTGCTCCACCACCACATGGTCTCCCCAAGGGGGGTCTGGGCAGGAGCATCCCCCTGGCTGGGGCACAGCCAAGCTGCTCTGCTTTGCTCCTCCTCGTCCAGAAAGGGACCGTCCAGAAAGGGACCATCCAGGAAAGGGACCGTCCAGATAAGGGACCGTCCAGAAAGGGACCATCCAGGAAAGGGACCGTCCAGATAAGGGACCGTCCAGAAAGGGACCATCCAGAAAGGGACCGTCCA
>NW_010115483.1:14877-20840 GCF_000699245.1 Pterocles gutturalis
GAAAGGGGACCATCCAGAAAGGGGACCATCCAGAAAGGGGACCATCCAGAAAGGGGACCATCCAGAAAGGGGACCATCCAGAAAGGGGACCATCCAGAAAGGGGACCATCCAGAAAGGGGACAATCCAGAAAGGGGACCATCCAGAAAGGGGACCATCCAGAAAGGGACCATCCAGAAAAGGAACCATCCAGAAAGGGACCATCCAGAAAGGGGACCATCCAGAAAAGGGACCATCCAGATGGCATTATCGTTCACCACAAGGTCTCTCCTCCCTGCCCAAGGACCAGCCCAAGCCTGTCCTCCCCATTGCTCCAGCTACAGCCACACGAAGCCGACGGCACAACCCCAGAGGAAAATCGCAGGGCGGCAGCTGCTGGGCGGCGTGAGAAACGAGCAGGCTGCGCCTTGAAAAGCCAGCGCTGGCGAAACGTGACAAATCCAGCCCTCATTCCTCAAGGGTTTAAATGTGTCACTCTTGGGGTTAAGTTGCTTTCAAGGGCTCGCATTCTGTGCCTCCAGCTTTTAAAAAGCAGGACGGGCTGAAATGCCTCGTGTTGACCCGTTCGTGTACCCGTGGCCTTAATCTAAACTTTCCTGGATCTCGTTCTATGAATAATTATACACACAGGAGGGCAGCTCGTCAGCTGGCGTCAACTGGCTTAACTCCACCAAAGTAATTGGAGAAGAGGCCAGAAAACCTTTTCCAGACATGGTACGATGCCACTGGGGTTGCAGGCAGCACACGAGGGTTGCAGGCAGCGTTCTGGGGTTTTAGCACCGTTTTGGGACCAGCTCTGGGCCAACGGGTTCCGAGCCAGGACGCCCGCACGCTTTGCCAGCTCCGTGTGTGTCTTCTGAGCTCACCTAATGCAGTTCATTTTACCTTTAGTCTCCTTTTCTTTACAAAATAACACCGCTGGCAGCTTGAAAAAGCGGCTGGAATCGTGTGGCT
This sequence comes from Pterocles gutturalis, assembly GCF_000699245.1. Taxonomy (NCBI): domain Eukaryota; kingdom Metazoa; phylum Chordata; class Aves; order Pterocliformes; family Pteroclidae; genus Pterocles; species Pterocles gutturalis. Next base: position 15,831 of record NW_010115483.1, read on the forward strand.
AAAAAAACCCCAACAACTCTGAGCATACCCGTATTTATCCTGTACTTTGAGACATCGGCACGTGGCCAGTTCTGCTCTCAGGAGCCCTCTGTTTGCCTCCTAAAATCCACTCGCAGCCTCAGTTTCTTGCACGCACTCTCGCCATCCTGACCCACCAAAAACGGGGGTACACCGAAGATCACCCCACTCCTGACTCCAGTTCCCAACCAGCACCTTCCCAGGACCCAGATCGAGTTCTCGGTGCCCTTCACAAGAGCTTTACCCCCGTGAAACCTCGGCGGCGGGTCCTGCACTGGGCAGCTAACGGATCATATAGATATGAATAACATAGCGGAGGGGATCCTCGTGGGACGGGGGAGTGGGGACAGGCTGTCTCCATCCTTCCTCCGCTCCACCTGGATGGAGAGATTTAGTCCCGCAGCCAGAATAGGAGAGTATCGCAGCCTGCTCATCTCACCAATCAATTTTTACGGCTGGAGAGGATAATAATGGTAATATCAGTATAAAAAAAACCCCGCAATGACCCATAACAGTAACATATTACAGCTCCCTTTAAATAACTGTGCTGGCTGCAGCCTCTTTGTTTCTCTGGCAGCAGACAAGCCGAGGCACTGGGACCGTCTCCGTGTCTCTGGGATGCGCAATCGCTCCCAAACCCAGGAGGATGCGTTGGGACGGGGACGGGTGCGTGGGGACGAGTCACCTGGCACCTGTGGGAGAGAGGAGAGGGTGGGATAACAGGGGGGAGCGCTCCCGCCTCCCCAAGGCAACACCATCCCAACCTGGGAAAATTTAGGCTGAGATTTAATTCCGTCCTGGTCCCCAAAGCCCAGCAGAGCGGTCCCACCAAAGGCACGGCGCCCAGCCCCAGCTGTAAGGCGACGGAGCAGAATGCTTCGTTTCCAACAGCCCCCCAACCATATGCTGCACCAGGAAAACCTGGGGATGGAGAATTTTGCTGTAACACTGAGCACCAAGAGGGAGCCTTCCCCAGGGCTCACAGACATTTACTGGGGGTTACCGGCACCGGAGGAAGCAAAGTTCACACTTGCCATATGCAAGACAAAAAGTTAAAACACAAAACTCCCCTCAGCTCCACTCCCAAAAGCACGGGGGGAGGAGAGGGTTTATTTAGTGGCGGGATGCTATACACCCCGCTGAAGGGAGTTTTCCATTTCAGGCATCTGATAAGAGGAGGAAGAACTTCACTGAGTTTAGGTTCGTTGGGATGGGGAGGAAGAAAATTAAAGGCACTGCTGGTTTCTTGCGTGACATCAGCTTGAAGTAATCAGCTTAGCTGTTCAGATCTCCACAAAAAGCTCCTTAAAATCCTGCCCTTGATTTCCAGGTACAATAAAGCACCTCCACGCTTTCATGTGGAAGCACCTTCCAGCTGCCCTCCATCTCCAGCACATCATTAGCCCCCGAGTACCTGGTACCCACCGCTCCCGTACCTCCCGGCAGCGGCGCAGCCCCTCCAAGGGGCTGTTTGCTTCCAGCCAGAATTCCCTACAAATACACAAAATTTTTAAAATTTTTTAAAACTGCTGTTTAGGGAGTTTAAGCCCCTTTTTTTCTTTTTTCTTTTTTTTTTTTTTTTAATTTATAAACAGGACCGGATCCAGAATATTCCTATTTATTGCACTGGCACTGCTTCAGATTTACACTCACATAACAGCAACAGCAGAGCCGAGTCCAAACGGTGCAGAAGAGATTTAAAAACAAACGGGTGAGATGAGAATGTGACAAGACACACAAACACGCACACGGCGTGCCCAGAGCTCCTGCGCTCCCTGGTCCTGGCTGCAAACTCCCGCTTGCTCTCCCGAACCCCGCTAACACACTGATTTTCCACGGATATTATTTGAAACGATGCTTCCGAGTGACCCTCAAATTTGCACACACGATAAAACCTCATCTGCATCCGCAGGCTGGGAAATGGGGTGGGGATGCCGGGTCGTTCGCTCTGTACAATCCCCCATCCATGTGCACTCCTATTTTCAGAGAGTAAATTTCACCAGATAATACCCGTCCCCTTCTTCCCAGCAGCATCCCGAAAACCAGAGGCCAAACCAGGCTGAATGAGCTGCTCCGACAGCAGCGATCATGCTGAACAGGAGAGAAGGAAATGTAAGAGAAGTGATCTTAAAACAGCCCCAAAGTGTGCTGCCTGGGATGGACTTTCCCCTGCAAGCGGGATTTTTAACCCTGCGTCTTGCTCCTGTGTTTTCTGCACACCAACCCCCCAATTCCTAATTCTCTTATTTCCCCTAATTTCCAAACACTTCCCCAGCCTTATTCAGGCAAAGCACAGCTCCCACACAACCACAAAGAAATCCCACAATTTAGGGGATTTAGATTTTCTCAAATCCCCCCAAACCTCCCCAGTCCCGAGGCTGAGCCCGTTCCCAGCCGGGTCCCAGGACCCGACCCCCTTTGGCCGTGCCGGGGTCACCTCCCATCCCACCGGGATGAGGACAAGGGGTGCAGCCCCCCCGGACCCCCTTGCTCCAGGTAGATTCCTGGTACCATTAGCACTTATTTTTGTTATTATTAGTAGTAGTATCACTATTATTATTATTACTATTATTATTAATAATAATTACTTAATTCCTAACAAATAACGAAGCCGGAGGATTTCAGGCACAGAGGAGTGGGTGCTGCTACCGGGATGAGGACAAGGGGTGCAGCCCCCCCGGACCCCCTTGCTCCAGGTAGATTCCTGGTACCATTAGCACTTATTTTTGTTATTATTAGTAGTAGTATCACTATTATTATTATTACTATTATTATTAATAATAATTACTTAATTCCTAACAAATAACGAAGCCGGAGGATTTCAGGCACAGAGGAGTGGGTGCTGCTTCATTCCGTCACCTCCACCGATGTCACCGATTCCCCACAAACCAGTAAACGCTGCTGGGGACACGTTAGGGAGGCATTTAAATGAAAAAGCAAAGGAGGTGTCCGTGCCGCAAAGGCAGGTATTAAATATAAAATCAGACTGATCAAAGCCATCTGCTGCTACTACCTCCAGGTACACCGACAGCCTGAAGCACAGGTAGGGCTCAGATTTGTGCAAAACGGCTCAATTTTCTGCAGGAAGATCTTAGTCAGAATTTCTCTTCTGCAAAAAATTTTAAAGAGGGAAAAAAGTTCCTTTTATTTATGTATTTGTTCTCAAACAATCATGTGAAAGAAAGAGAGAGGGGGGGGGAAAAGTGTTTATTTTAATCAAACCCAGAATATTTAAGCAGCTGAAATGGGTTTATTTTTCATGTTAAAAAAAGGACATTTTGAAAACGCTCCGCGAACCAAAAAAAATCAACCCCCAAAATGCCTCGATCACAAAATAAATTATTTAGCTCTTATATAAACCCCGGCACGAAACGACAAACATTTTTGTCACTTTTGCACAGCCCTGATTACCGTGCATTATGCTTTCTAACAGCTTTCCCCAGCATCATCACTAATGGATTTTATAACACGCTTTATAACAGGTTATTAAGGGATATGGCTATAGCTGGTAATCGCTGTATAATATGAATAAAGCATTTAAGAAACGGCCCCTTCATTTAAACTGTTAACTGGGAAAACCGCCGCGTTATAAATAACAGGAGTGAGAGGCAGTTCTGGGGAGGGCTTCCATCTCCAGCTCGGCAAAAATCTGTATTTCCACATTTCCTCCTTTCTCTCTCTTTTTTTTTTTTTTTTTTTTTTTTTAAGGAGTAAAACCCATTCATTCATCATTATTCTTAAAACCTCCTTTTGCTGCGATGCCCACAAGAAGCGAATCCCTGGAGACAATTTTCTTTGATATGATGAGTCATTTATTTTATACAATGGTATCATAAATTTCAAAAAAAAGTTCAAGCGCGCTGTGCATGGGCCATTGCCAAGTAACCGTGTCATCTCGGGGCTGTGTTTACGGTCTCTCCTTCCCCACACCTCGCTGTTTTGTCATCCCGTCACTGAATCATCTCGGGCTTGATCCTGCTCCTATTTAAGTCAATGGCAAAATTCCCATTGACGTCAATACGGACGAGAAAACGAGCTATCGGGGAGCGAGATGATAGATGAATGTGGACGAATATATCAAAGCGGGGCCCGATGTTGAGTATCTAACTCATAATAAAAAATTATAGTCTGCTCTGATAGTAAGGGAATAGTAGGTGGGCTTGGGGAAGCGAGGAATAAAATTAACATGATAATTGGGCAGGTATTTATAAATCTGCATCCTGGAGGAGTTTTTAAATGTCTGGTAAAAATAAAAAATATTGACTCCCCCCTCAGCTAAGAGATGGGGTGTGGGTTTCTGTGGACTGCCCACCCCAGCATCCCACATCCCGCACCCTGCATCCCACATCCCGCATCCCGCATCCCACATCCCGCATCCCGCATCCCACATCCTGCATCCCACATCCTGCATCCTACATCCCGCATCCCACATCCTATATCCTGCATCCCACATCCTATATCCTGCATCCCACATCTCGCACCCCAGCATCCTGCATCCTACATCCCACATCCCGCATCCCACATCCTATATCCCACATCTCACACCCCAGCATCCCGCATCCTACATCCTGCATCCCAGCATCCCGCATCCCACATCCCACACCCTGCATCCCGCATCCCACATCCCGGCGGGTGCTTGTCAGTCCCAGCTCTGCAAGCAGGTGGCAGTGGTGACATTTCCCGACGAGGTTTCTCAGCTGGAAATGTCCAAAGCATGAGGGAGAGGAGGTGGGGGGAAGAATAACCCTCACCCAGGAACAAACACACAAAAATAAATAACATCTCGAAACGTTAACTTCTTTCCCTCTATCAGATCATTGTTAACAGCTAATAAAATATCAGTCTGCAGGGACACGAGATATAACCAATACCCTAATAAAGAGAGCCAAAGAAAGGAAATGAGATCTGCTGGGTTTTTATACCACACGAATAAAGTGATGGATCTGAAGATTTGGACAATCGTTGCCTAAAAAATTAAAAGCGGAGCCTGCG
>NW_010115483.1:20850-24264 GCF_000699245.1 Pterocles gutturalis
TGAACCGCGGAGAGCCGGGACGCAGCTCTGCCGTGATCAGATTTCCTCCTGCTCTAACTATTGGTTAATGTTTTTAAAAAGGGCCCATTAGCAAATGCCACATGGAAAATGATTCATGGGTAGAAACCCATATGAAAAAGTATTACGGTCTCGGCTCTTATATTGCAACGTAATTAATATCAATTGAATTAATCACAGTGAGTTAAGTGAAATGTTATTAAACAATGCACCCGTGCAAACATCACGGCATCCCACTTCAGACAAAATGTAACGTTTTCAATATTTGCCTGCAGCTGCCAACAATAAATCCTCTGAAATTTGCCTTCCAAGGTCAGCGAGTGCGGGAGATGCATGTATATGATTTTCTAGTTTACCTGCTAAGCAGAGAGAGGGGTCAGTAAATTATCCTCCCGATTCAGCCTAATTGAATAGACGAGTGGACGTCAGGCTCCAAACTGGAGGGAGCACGAGGACATACTTGACAACATAGATCTGTCACCGGAGACACGAAGAGACAGGTAAATGGACTGACAGAGGGGAAAGAGACGGCGCGTCTAATAACCACCATGTGATGAGAAGAACAAGTGTTAAAGGAAGAATAACAGAGCCACCTCCATTATCTGGGAAGCAACTTCGCTCATTTTTTTAATTAGTGGAACCTGCGGCTGACAGGGGACGGCAAGATTGAAGAGGGCTGGAAGCTCATTACGTATTCTCATCCTGGAATGGGTGGCAAGAGGCGATGTTTTTAAGCAAACCCAGTTGTGTTTCTCCGGAGCAGGACAACTTCCAGGATTTGCCAAATGGGCAAAGAATGACAGGTTGATGTTTTCAAGAAAAATGGGTTCCCAGTGCAGATCTGTGAGAGCAGCCAAAGCGGCAACCCAGGGATTACACAGTGTTTGCTCTTGGATGGGGCTTTTATGCGTAGGTTTCGAGGTTCTTTATGTGAGCAGGCTTAATGGCATTAATCCCGTTTCACAGATAGAGAAAGCGAGGCAAAGTCATTTGCTCACAATTACTCAGTTGAGACCAAGAACCAATTGCTCTGCCGACTGCTCGCGAGCCCGAACCGAAGGGATGAGCAGAGAGGAGCAGCAAGCAAAGTACAGCGAGAAGCGGACTGACGAGCAACGAGGGGAGACGAGGTCATCATGGGAGAACTCCAAGTTGGGTCTCTTCACAGATCCAACAATACCAAAATCGCCGGAGTAGACCTTGGAAAAAGTAAAACTAGGAACCACAGAACTGAGTATCCTGTTATATAAGTGCAGCAGAGCAGAAATATAACAAATAGACTTCTCTTCTTAGAAGAGGGGCCAGGAAAAGTTGGGTGAATCTTCAGACAGAAGCTGGTTTTCCACAGCAGAAGCTCTTTAGGTGGGAATTTTTCCTTCCATTTAGCAGCTCCCGCCAGAGCACATCAAAACGTGGTAGAAACGGAAAGGGGAGGAAGAGGAACGTTGAGTGTTGTCATCCCATCTAATCAATGAGCAAACGAAGGCCAAACGCGTCCCACTCTTGTCTTGAGCTCACCAGCAGAGTCCAAACAGAAATGAGCTATCTTGACTATTAATCTCATTTTAAGCCACGAGGAAATCTATCTGCTTGCAGCACTAACAGCTCATCGAGACGGAGCCCATGAGCTGCATCCCTTCCACTGCATCATTGACGGTCGGGTCCAAACTAATATTTTCAACAACATTTTGGTGAACAGCTGGTTGAGCATCTTTTAGTTGCCCAACATTTCAGTGCCCTTCCCAAAATTACATGGTCACAATACAATGTTGGAGACTCTTGAAGACAGAGGGCAACCTCGAATCACCAGCAATGGTTCACCTATTGACAGTCAACATCATTTTAAATATCAAGACCAGAAGACCAGAGAACTGCTGATGGGATGACAGGATGTTCTGGTGCTCACGGGTGACAGAAATGGCAGAATGCAGTCTGAAATCAAGCTGCAAAGTATCCTAGAATCCAAATACCCCAGGAAAGGTCTCCCTGGCTAGCTGTGGATCAGGTTGAACTGGTGACACCCCATCTTCCTGCAGCTGCATCACTCTGTGACCTGTGCTGTTGAAGAAAGCTCCGTCCTCCCCACCGGATCCCAACCTCTGGTGCTGGTGAAGAGGGTGAGCAGCATCACCAGCTCAGGACATTTGGCTCTACCTGTAGATTCCCAGTTCCTGAAGTTACAAGACTACCTGAGGCTCTTGGCCATCATTGAAGGGTTGAAAAGAAAATGGGAAACCAATGCTTCTCAGTTCCACAGAGGACAAAAAGCCCGAGTGTGAAGACAACCTGCCCTTTTCAGTCCATGTCCACGTCCGGTGGCCTGCCTCGGGGTACCATGAGATGAGAGAGGGCTGACGTCAGAAATACGAGGCGGGGCAGAGCCATTGCAGCTCACAGAGTGGAACAGGAATCAGCGAATGTCTTACAGTCAAAATTTCACAGCTGGGAGAAGAGCAGGTAACCGTGGCCACCCCGACGGATGTGTCTGAGGCTCAGGCTCTTCATGACCCAGGAGAGATCTGGGGACCTGCCTCTGGCTTTGGACCCTGCACAGAATGGGGACACAGGAATTACCAAAAATCACAGGATTTTATGGACAATTTCTATTTACGTAGTGCTTTGGAAGGACATTGTAAGAGTCCACAAAGTACCATGGGAACACACATCAGGCAGGAGAGGAGCCCAAGCATTACTATTGCCACGCTGGGACCTTCTTCTACATAATTCCAGTGTAGTCAGTCATTCAATTTTAATCATAACTAATGCAATGCCTTTTACAAGAAGAGGTCGTGCTATATTCTAATCCATTTTGTAATTAAGCATAAATTTCAAAGGATCAATTGAACACAACGATGAACTCCCAGTTTACCCAATGCCTTTGCTGCCAAAGGGTGTCCCTGTGCAATCCACAGACTTTAAAGGACTGGCGAAAGGACGCAACGGGCTCCCAGCCTCTGGCACGCGGTCTTATCTGGGAAACAACGTAAGGAATAAAGCAGCAATGCCATAAAGATAAGGTGGAGAGGCAGGAGGTTGGGTTGGTTTTTTTTTGTGGAAATATTTAAGAATGGAGAAAAAGAATGATCTGATTTGGATCTGAGCAGGAAAGGGAGGTTTTGACCCTCAGGAGGAAAATCTTGAGAAGTGCTTGGAAGAGACGCTGTCGGAACTTGAGTATTACCTTCAGCTTTCAGTTTGGGCGTTTTCCAACTCCTCCGGTTAACGCCTCTTCCACTGGCCAGAGCCCAGATGGACCCGATCCTGGACATACTGGTGGGAATGGTCCTTTCCATCATCCCGTTTAGAGCACTGGGACTGTCCGTGGTGGGAGGTATCAGCAAGGTCTGGACAGCGATGTGCTTTGTCTGATTTTGATGAAGTAGCGAAAGAAGCGTA
>NW_010115483.1:24279-27032 GCF_000699245.1 Pterocles gutturalis
TCCCTGTCCAGGGGAAAATAATTTAGCCTGAGAACTTGAAATCGGAGTTGGGAGAAGATGAGCTGTCTCTCTCTGCAGTTTTGCTCATTTAAACTGGACTTTATTAGGGATTATTTTAAAATATAAACATTTTTAACCAGAGCCAGGTTTTTAAATGTACTAAACAGCCTGGCTGCAGGAGTTTGGACGGCCGCAGAAATTGCTGCCATTTGCAAAACTTGGCCGCAGACACTGGGCGGATTTCAAGCATCTCCACCCCCCAGGATGAGCCCTGCATCCTGGCTGCGGACTCGCCTCCAGCTCCACCACCTGCATCCGTCGGCGACCCCACCGGCCCCTCCGCCGCTGTCGGCAGAGGGCAACGAAGGCCAGGCAGAAAACCCCACGCCGGCATCCCCCAGAAGACAGAAAGCAGATTTTTTTTCCATCCCAATCGCCGGGCGAGCAGCCCCCAAACCCATCTCCTTTCCCAAATCTAGGATCAGATTTCCTCCCCATCTGACCGCCGAGGATTTTCGCTGGTGTTTACACAGGGCAGAGCAGAGTCTCCCTTCCCACAGAAATACTTTCTTTGCAGCAAACGCTCCCTTCGTGCACACAAACACAAACCTTCCCCAACTCCCTGTGTTCACCCAGCCCCGAGGTCAGAATCCGTCCCAACGTCTATTCATCAGTGCGGAGCCCAGGGAGATTTAATTTTCTTTCTTTTTTTTTTTAAAGCAAAGCTGAACCCCGCATGTGCTTCAGACCCTCGCAGCCCATCGGCACGGCTCTATGCAAATACAGTTGCTAAGGAGAAAACATCGCTCTCCCCGCATCCTCCGAAAAAACCCCCATTCAAACCCAGCCCCGTCGCTCTCGCGGGGTACCGCCGCGGCGCGAGGCAGTGAACTCCACGCCGCCAGCCGTCGGCATCGTCGCGAACAGCCTGGAATGATTTGGTTTTGACCGCCGGATGACCTCGAGGGCTGCCCAGCCTGATGGACAGTCGGACCATTAGTCCTTTTAACACACATTCTTTTCCCCCCCGAAATGCAGACATCACTCCGCTGGTTCGCAGAGAGCGAGCGAGAGCACCATCTAAACCAGCCGTGACCCTGCCCGCTGGGTGATGGGCCCTAAGGCGAAGGGGAATTCATTGGGGGAAGGAAGGCGACAGCTCGCCTTTCACAAAGAGCCCCCGAAACCCCCGGCGTTCTCCCCAAACCTGAGAAAACCCTGACACGGGAAACGAGGGTCCGCAGCTCCGCGTTCCCGTCCCCGCGCCCCACAACAAAAGAGAAGAGGAAAATCTCTCCTCTCTTTTTTGTTTCCCAATGCTGTGCTGTATTTTATTTTATATTTTTTTTGTTCTAACCCAAATAAACGCTAAGCATCCCTCGCGGTACCGTTTGGGAACAGCCGTGCTGCTCCGTATCCTTTATCAGCGGATGTGAAATCCCGATTCCTTTTATCTGCCCCCCTCTCTTCTTCCCAGGCGTAATTTTTTTGGTCTTATTATTCCAAGCAAAATGAGGCAAGAGCGAATGAGCCCTGCTGCTAATAGACCAGAACAACCTATTAATCCAGAGCAAAATTAAGCAGCGCAAAGGTTAGGGAAACCAGAGTCTTGCTGGTTTTTAACCTCATCACCGAGGCCTGAGCCCAAAGCCTACAGCTGACGAGAGTTTTTTCTCCTGACTTTAATGAGATTTGGGGCAGATTTAAGTGGAGCTGTAGATACCTGGAGGTGTTTTCCCAGAATTTCAGCAACATCTTCAATTTTCTGTCACCTTGCTGCAAGAGCGAGAGCAAACCGCTCGTGCTCACACCTGCCTCAGTTTCCCCAAACAATAATAATTAATCCTCCTCCGTCAGGTTTATCACAAGGAGCATCTATTCAGTGCTCCAAGAGAATAAAATCCACACATTCCTACAAATACACTGTTTTCGTGCACATTCACTCTGCCTGAACCAGCAGCTTAAAAAGCCGCTGAGTGCTGCTGGCAAAAATAATACAAACCAACAAAGTCTGCTTTGAGGTGGAAGGGGCAGCGTGGAAAGGGATTTTCTGCCCCCTGCCCCAAAGAGATGATTCATTCCATCTAAAAATAAAATGAGTAAATAAATACAGATGCCAAGCCCACAATATTGTTGTGGGGGGGGAAGAAAAAAATAAAAATAAAAAGCTTTTCATCTCTCTTTCCGTGGCTGCAGCAGACAGAGCCCTGCCTGTCCTGAGCCCATTTTAATTTCCCCCTTGGGATGCCAGACAAGCGATGCTGAGCTAAATGAGGAAACATCTGTTTGACTTTCCGAAAGCTGGCACTGGGTGCTGGAGCCCAGCTCCCCAATGCCACTGTCACAGCCCCCAGCCCCCTCCTGCTGGAAACAGCCCGCCCGGGACACGGGCAGCGGCTCCGGGGTCGCAGCTTCTGGACTTTCTCGTTGCTCGAAATCCAAGCCCAGAAAGGAGGCTGCATCCGAAATGGGAGTGCTCAGCCCGTTTCCCCCATACTAGGAGAAAAATTTAATCCCAAAGGGCAAGCTGAGCCCCGTTTCCCCCAAAACATTCCCCCTGCAGCTTGTTTCATACGGGAACACCAAGGAGGAGCATTCAACTCCTCTGAACGGGAGGCAGAGAGAAACTTCCCATGTCTGCAGCCTGCTGTACGTCCAGGAAAAAACCTTCCAGGGGCCTTTAATTATTTTTTTTAAAGTTCCTTCCCACAGTCCCTGCCAGTCTGCAGGCTGCTGGCGGGTGGTTTTTTGCC
>NW_010115483.1:27063-29091 GCF_000699245.1 Pterocles gutturalis
GGACAGCGGAGCGTGCCTGAACCCCGCGCTCCGGCGAGGAGTGTGGCGAATGCTCCTCCGAGGTCACCTTCTCACTGGCGTTTTCTCGGGTGACCCCAGAGTCCCATCTGTCCCAAGACTCACTCCTACGGCATGTGGAAAATGCAGCTGGCCTGGCTCCAGCATGCCTCCTGCAAGACCGACCCATCTGCATCTTTTCTGCTTTCTCCGAGGACTTCGCAGTATGGCATATTTCCCCTTTCTCCCTCTCTACGAGCTCAAAAATTAACTCTTTCTGCCCAGGCAGAAGATTTAGTTCAAGCAAAACAATCTGAGCGTTAGGAGCGAGTTTGGGCTGATTTAAACCCGCACAAATCTGCAGCGACTTAAAGTAAATGATTGAGTTTACTTTTGTAGTGGTTAAGAAAATAATCCATCCCTTTACTCCCTCCCTTCCCCCAGGAGGGTTTCTCCATCTCATCTCGCCCCCGGTCCTTGTTGAGCCGTTGGCAGAGCCGCCGCTGCCGTGGGGACGATAAGATGCTGTTGGTGTCTCTTTGGGGACATGCTGAGAGTGGAGAGTTGCCCGATGGCAGCGATTAGGGATAAACTGCAGCCGGGAGGGATTTTAGGCAAATGATCAGCTGGGTGGGGGCTGTACCGTGGATTTCCACTTTGATGGAAAGAACAGCATGCCTTGATCCTTCAGGGAATCTTCTCAATAGTGAATTAGCGACGGAAGATCTCCAGAGCACGACCAGAGGGATGCTCCAGCCCGGGAGCGGGCAGATTTTCAGCATCAGCTTCTGTTTGGGTTTATGAACATGTTCTAGCAATTAGCCAAATATTCTCAGCAGCACTGAACTGCAAAGAAATCCTCAACCCCAAGTTGAGAGCTGATGGGCACAAACCGGTGGTACTCAACGACCAGCTCGTGATTTAAAACTGGCTTAAAATAAAGGAGAAAAACGGCAAAATGAAGCCGCGTTTGCTTCAACAGCTCTTTGCCACCCCATCCTATAATTTGGGGATTTCCCTCCTGCCTCCCCAGGAAACCCTGGACAGCCCAGGGAACAAGGATGAACATTCAGATATGGCCACACTGGGGAAATTCCTGGGTTTCTGCTTCATTTAGATGAGTAACATTTAAAAACAAACTCCACCGCTGTGGCCGGTACCCACAGAGCTGTCCTTGCAACGCGGGGCAGCAGCGGCCGCTCCTCCGCAGGCTGAGCGCACCTGAGAGGGGCAGAAAACCTCCCACGTGTTTATTTTACCAGGACTAGAATTGCACTTTATGAGGAAGGTGCAGAATCCAACTGCAAATGACCTGGGAGTGAGGCTCCAACACCCACAGGCACCTTCGAGAAATCCCAACTTTCATGAACAAATTACAAGGGAGCTTTGGTTCCCGCGGGCTACAACACATAATAACCCGCAAATGAACTTCAGTGTATTCACAGGATTAACGTTGTACCGAGGGCTGATAATTAAAAGAATCCTGATAAAGACTCTGCCAAAAAATGAATTAATAAAAAGAGAAATAACATCGTAACATTAGATCTGGGGGGTTGATACTCCAGAGTTAAACAAATCTCTCTTCCGCTCGCCGAAAACCTGGCGCTGGAGTGATGTAAAGACTTTGGGCAGGGCGGTAAGTGTGGCTGAGTTGCAAAAGCAGAGCTTTTCCATCCCCATCAGGCTCTGACACTCGAAATCCGAGGCAGCTGCTCTGCTCAGCTCGACCTCCCGCCTTTCCCCTCTTTCCCAACAGCCCACCCGCTCCCTCCTCCTTCTTTATTTTTAAACTTCAAGGAGGTTTTTTTTTGCAATCAGGAAAAAAAAAAAATGGCAGCCATTAGAAACACTAGTTAGGGACTTAGTCCAAAATCAATTTTAATTAAAAACACTCCGCTTTAATGTAGAACACGGTCATTTTTAGCATGTTGGCTAGACCATCCCCGCAGCCCGGCCACCACCGATACCCAAGGAAGGACTTTCCACCAAGAACAACCCTGGTCATTAATGGGGGGCTGGACGTCAAGCCCT
>NW_010115484.1:0-15230 GCF_000699245.1 Pterocles gutturalis
CCCATCTGCTGCCCGGGCTTGGGAGGAGGGCACGGGCTGGGGATGCGTGCCAAGCCTGCAGCAAGCGAGAAGGAGTAACAGGAGTGTGTGCGTAGGAGGGAAAACATACATACAAATACATGTGTATGATCATCATCAAACGTCCCCTCTCCCCCTGCTCCGTCTCCATGTCAGATCGCTACAATCCTGCTGTTGGGGGCTGGCTGCAAAGGGATGTGGGCACCCAAGTTCTCCTGCTCATGTAGGGCTGTCAGGTTGGTTGTGGGCTGGAAATAGCTGTGTGTCCTGCTGGAGTGGCACAAGCTGGTGTAGCTCTGTCCTTGTGAGTTTTGCTCCCAGGGTGAGCATGACAAGGGTGATGTAGGAACGCGGCATCTGCTGCAGCTCTAGACTTGCTCAGACAGCTCAGTAAGGGAGGGAGCCCAGAGCGGGATGGAGAGAGGCTCCTCTCGGTGCCTCAGCCTGTGGTTTTCCTCTGGGGATTTCCGCAGGCTGTGTTTCTGTGAGCTGCGCCTGGGTTGCTCGGGAGCCCTGCCTATTTCCCAAAGCTAAAGCTGGGGTCTCGCACCTCTCCCTTCCACCCTAGGGCAGCGCTTGGGTCAGGAGAGAGCTTGCCTTCTCTCCACCACGTGGTGTGGGTGCAGAGCACCTCCCCTCCCAGAGAATGGCCCTCCGGTTAACTCCAAATCCCTCCCCTTGAGTGGGAAGTTCAAGCCTGTATAAACACTTGGTGACACCACTGCTAGCAAGCATGACTTGAGTCACCAAGAACCCCAACCCTGTGTAAACTGCATTTCAAATTTCTGCCTACTCCCCCCTCCGTGTCCCCAACCCCAGCAGGGTGTGAGTCAGCAGTAACTCTTCAGTCCCCCTCGCCAAAGGGTGGCTCCCATGCTGTGTAAATCCCACCTGCAGAAGTGTTTGAGTCCATCTGGAGCCCATGACTTCAGTAACAGGGACTTCCAAGTGATGCTGAAGCCTGGTTGCTGCCAGCTCCCTTGGAAAGAGCTGAAATCAAGCAGGACCACCGTCAAGACAGCGGAGAGCTGCTCTCCCCTCGGAGGGGAGGGAAAACCAGTGGGCTCCCCACCTTCCAGCACACTTCCAGCTTCCAAAGACCCCCCCCCCCACCCACACCAATACCTCTGCCATTTTTTGCAGCCACAGTAGTAGGATCAGGAACACGTACTCCAAGCTGGGGTGGGAGAAGAGCAGTCTTGTGAGTAATTCCCAGGGAGCCATCAGCCTCCCTGTAGCAATATAAAGCAGACTTTGAATGAAAGCTATTGAAAACGGCAGAAGAGGAGTGAAGCTGTGACTCTGACACTGCATATCATAAAAAGTTCCTTGAAGATTTATAGCTCTTCTGCACCCGTAGGTGATTTTGCAGTAGTGGTAAGAAATCCACTGCAAGGTATAACATTCCCTCCCTGTTAGGGCTCACAGTTACACATGCGTAGCTTGTTTACTAATGCCCTGGGTATGGCCTTAGGAAAGGGGAAAGGTTCTGGCCAGCTGCAGGTGAGCTTTCTTGCCCTGCTCCTAATGTGGTGGCCCAGCTGCTGCCTTTTGTGCCAGCACACCTTTGGTCTGAGATGCTGCTGATGCTCGTCTCCATCGGAGGTGCCCAGAGCATGGGGGACCATTTCCAAACTGGGTTCAGGGGCTGAGCTGCTATCTGCCTCCCTGCAAATGCTGGTAAGTTTGGAAAAAGAGCTGCCTGGGTGGCACACAGGGGTTGCCTTAGCAAGGAGGTCAAGAAGAGGTGGAAAATAGTGCATGTATTTGCATGGATGTTAGCTTCAGGGGATGCTCACAACTCCAAACATTTATCTAGAGAACTTGTTCCTAGGGATAGTTGGTCTGGAGGCTTGCTGGGGCTGCTGTGCGGTCGCAGGGCCTGCTTAACCTAGGCCACATGTATGGCAGCAATCCCAGACACTTGGTGTGGGGAGCGTACTTGGTGAAGTTCGTGTGCTCATGCATTTCCCATACACCTTGTGTTTACCTTTCTCCTCCTTCTCCCACGTGCAACTGGTTAAGTGTGGTGTGACTTTGTGGCCTACCAGGTTGGTGTAACATGTTTATTGCATGTCTTTAAGGAATGTTCGTGTGACAGACGTGGGTGGGTGTTTGCTGGATGCATGTAGCACCGCACACAGGTCTTGCTGGGTGCACTTACATGGAACATGTGCTTTTTGTAGAGTTTATGCCTGCAATAAGTGTGGCATGTAAGTAGTCATGGGTGCAGCAGTTGTTCAGGACAGTGTGTGTAGGTGTTACTGTGCACGTTCAGTGTGTGAGGGACACCTCAGGACAGAGTTTCTCTCTCTCTGTCCCTCCCTTGCTTTGACCTGCCAGCAAGCAGAGATAAACTCTGTCTCAGGGCAGGGTTTGTAGCTGAGTTTTCAGCTTGCTGTGTGTCAGCTTCCTCCTGTCATGAGAACAGCATCATTAAGGTGTACCTGCTATCAAATTTATATTCCTGCCCCCAGCCCCCACTGGATCATAAAGGCAGAGGAAGGAAGTAGGGGAATTTGGTGATGGATAGATGGGGCAAGCTGGGCCAGCATTCATTCCTAAAGGCTGATTAGGTTTTAGGTGGGGTTACTTGCTCTAAAATGAGCCCTTTGTATATTGTTGGAATCTGTGACCCAATCAGTGGGATGTAGCTGGAGGAGGTGGTGCTAACGAAGGCTGGTACAGCTGACAGTAACTCTTGACAGAGAAGATGGCAGAGGGGGTATTGACTGGCACAAGAGGCATCTTCACATCTTTAGGTCAGTGTGAGGTGCCTGAAAGGGCTGGTTCACATTATCAGCCCTGACTCCAGAAGTAGAAGAATGTGGCTTGTTGTCCCCACTGCTTTTCCCTACTTTTGTGCAGCAGTTCTGCAACAAAAGGCCAGGCTGGATTGCATTTGGCCTGATGACAGGATGGCATCTTGTGGTACTATAACTGAGTGACAGTGGGATCTGAAATTTGGGGAAGGCAGGCACATGGGGCAGTGCAGTGCATGGGGGTACATCTGAGGAATGCCTGCTGTTCCCCATCCTGCATGTGCTTGAAAAGGTGGTGGTGCATCTGCAATGCACGTGTGGACTGTGCTGGCAGGTCAGTGCTGCAGGCTGGCCTTGGTAGAGCTGCGTGGAGGGGGCAAGCCTGGGATTGTGGGCAGCTCTGGATCAGGTTTGGGATGCTTTGATAGAGTTTGGGTGAGTGTGTTGCTAGGACCAGGCTGTGCAGGTCAGAGCTGTGCTGCGGTGCCAGGACCAGGTATTTGTCCCAGGCGTTAGGGCAGAGTTGCAATTGCAGAGCAGCTGAGTTCCTCCTGCTGGAGGAGGTGGGAAGAGATGCTGTGCACTGGAGCAGTGGTGTAGGGCACACGAGAGCTCCATGCCTATGAAATGGACTCTGCAGCTCTTGGGAAGGCAGAAACATGATTTCTTTACCTTCCTTTGCTGACTTCTTTGCACTCCCTGCAGTGCAAACCCTTTAGTTCACTCAAGCTCCTCCTGAAGCACAACAGGTACCTTCTCCTCTTCAAACCCCTGTACACCTGGCACAGGGTGGGTGTGTTTTTGTGCTCAGAGACTTGCATGGAAAAACTGATCAGTGAAAGGGAGTGCAGCTGCTCTCCAAGCTCTCATTAGTCAGGCTGAGCAAAGAAGCAGCATGAAGGGAACTGGCTATCTTATAAAAAGTGAGAGCTTATTCTTGAGATGTGACTTAGGAAGTGATTATTCCCTGCTTTAGGATAGCAAAGTTACCTGAGCTGCTTGCTGTGGGGGGCCTTGGTCTTTAATATCGAGAAACTCCCCCCCCCTGTTGAATAGGCAGCTTGATGAGCTCGGTTAACGTTCCCTGTTTCCCCAGCTAGGGGAATGCCCAGGCCTGTGTCTAAATAGGCTTTTTTTTTTTAAATCAGACATGGCTGTGGGGTATGACCAAACTGAGCTCTGCCAGCAGTCTTTTTCAGCCTGTAATGAAGAAGCTGCAAGCAGCAGGAGAGGTGGGCATGGCTGTCCAGAGAGAGAGACAGTGGGGGCAAGTCCTCCTTCTGAAGATCATCTGTGTCTTGCATTTTATGACAAGGTTTTGCTCCAAAGGCCTCGAAGCAATCCATTACGCTTCTTTTTAATTAGGCAAGCCCCTTAACTGGAGTAGAAAAGTCTCTCTCCCATTTCCCACCTAGGGAAACTGAGGCATGGGGCAAGGCTGTGGCATGCCCAGTGGCACATGCAGGGGCTCCGCAGGAGAGCAGTGACTGAAGTGCAACGCTTCCTGTACTTGCTTTGCTGCCAGCTGTCTTGGAAATTCTAGAGAATGGCTGGGGGTGGGTGCTAAGCCTGGGGTTATCGATAACTTTCTAGTCACTGCTTGGATGCTGCTGCCCTTTGCACTGCAGATATTGCCTCCTCCTTGATCTGCTGCCTAATCTATAATCCCAGCTACCTGCTGCCTTTCCCTAGGAGTGCTGCTTTCCTTTCGGTGTCTAAATCCTTACAGGTTGGGCCAGGGTTAGTGAGCAGAATCAGACCTCTTAAGGCTTTGGGGTAATTTTTATCTCGGGGTATTGCTGCATGTGTCTTGCATGATACCAAAGCTGCAGCCAGCAGATTAGAAGCATACCAAAAGACTAATGCAAATTAGATCCGCTGCATAACAGCTTCGGCAACTGTGAAACCTGTGATCTAAACGCAGGTATCTGCTGTGCTGACCTTATCTGCGTTAGGATCCTCTGTTTTGGCATGCAGATACTGGAACTGAACAGAAAGCGAGAGAGACAGCATGGCAAAGACATGAAAGGGAGTCTCTCTCCTAGATGCTGAGCCCTTTAAGAAAGAAGGAGAAGGTAAGCTAGAGCCCTGAGGTTTTAAGCTGGTTGTGCTGAGGCTGAAGAGAGGGCTATGGTAGTGCTTTCAATTCCTCCTTCCTCTGGCATGAATGCTTCTAGTGGGGCAAGAGGGAAAAGGAGGAAGACAGAGGCCTGTGCAGGCTGAGCATGTTGGGCACGGACAGATCTTGGAGGCTGTGGGAGCTGGGGAAGGTAGGGCTTTGGAAGAAGGGTTTGCCTGTGTAGGGGCTGAAAGCCGATGGTGCTTGCTGCATATGAGGAAGCCCTGTTTTTGTAGAGCTTATAGTGCGAGGGCTGGCTCTGAGGCAGAGGAAAGGGCAGGGTAAATCAGGAGAACGGTGCCCTCGAGTGATCAGCATGAGCCACACACTGTTATTTAATGACCCCATTGCTGAGGGAAACCTCAGTGGCCCTGATATTCAGGGAGGCAGTATCTCCCAAAGGCAAAGAAGTCAGGCAGAAAAGCAGGCTGGGATTTTCTCTGCTTTCAGCTTAGCCTTTTCTGTACACTATTTGTGCTAGCAAAACTATTTCTCCTTTACTGGCTCTGGAATGTGCACAGTTCCCTTTCCTCCTTCCCACCTGCCCCAGCAGTCCTCCCTGCCCCACCTGGCTGTGGCAGTGCTGCCCAGCTGTGGCTCTGGCCAGCTAACCACAACCCACGGAGGCAAGATGTACCGAGCAACCTCGCTTCAAGGGGACACGATTTTCTGCTTTTTCTCCTGGGGTTATGTGAGGTCTCTGGAGAAGAGGCAGGTTAAAGGAATTGCTGTTTCCTCATCAGCCCTGTGTCCCCAAATACCTCCTGCTGTGCTGTTGTTTGGTGCAGGCCCGACTCTTCGCAAGCGGCCGTTGTGTTCTCGGATACATGCTGTTGGCACGGAGCCTCTGTGGCCTCGAAATCTCCCTATCTAGCAGCAACTTTCGGAGCAAGGGTTGACCACACCTGCATTCAGCTTGGCCAGGGGGATGATGGGATTGCTTTTGCATAATTTAGCAGTGTCTTGAATTATTTATAGTGCAGTTGTGCTCTGGAACAGAGTCTTCTCGCTTCCCGTGAGCGCTGGGGGGGAGGGAAGGGGAGTTTGTCAGGCATCCAGAGTCTATCACTTAGTGATGAGGAAGCGCCGTGGGTTTCCTTTCTGCCCGTGTTTGTTTGCATATGCCTCTCTGCAGCTGAACTGCCCTGAAAATCCAGTTCTGGTTTCCACATCACTCAGGTGTTTGGTACTGCTGAGCATCTTTGTGGCTTGGGACTGTACAAGAGGTTCTTGAGTTCAGAGCCTTTGTCTCTGCAGTAAAGAGACTGTGTCAAGCTGGAGACAGCGAATCTGGTGCTTGGATTTGGTCCCTGACTCAATTACAGTACTGTGGATCTGGGGCAGGGATCATTTGGGTTGCTCTCTAAAATATTCAGATGCTTGAGGGCATTTTTTTTCTTTTGAAGGACAAGATGGTCCTGCCAAAGTGGTTTTTTTTTAGCTTTGGCATGACATGGTCCACAGGACTTTACAAGTCATCATTGGGACCTGACAACCTGAAAGATCAGGTGGTTGAGCAGCAAACTGTGCAGCTGAAATTCCTGTGATTTCTCAGTGATTAAACCCTGAAGAGCAACCAGCTGAGGGCAGAGGGAGACTGGGGCAGTTTTTTACAGGCTCTTGCAGCAGAGGAGCATCATGAAGATGAGGTGGGCAGGCTGAGTACCCAGTCCAGCTATGTTTGAGCTTAATGCCCTTTGGCCCTCTGCCTCACTGTGGCAGGCTCCTGTACCATGCAGATAGGCTGTCCCACTCCTGCCCTGCTTGTTCTGGTGACTTCAGTGTGACTGTGGTTCCCCCCTTTCATTGCACATCCTTCTCATTCACAACTGGTTTTCATGATGTGCTTATACATGAGTTTTGTCTTCCTCCTCTCCTTCCTTTCTGACCTGGCTGTGGCAGCTGACTTCTCAGAAACAGAGTTCAATATAAATGTTTGTGTTCTGAAGACCTGAAAGGGGAGGGAAAGGGCTGAGGGTGGAGAGGGAAAGGAACTTGGCCTGTAATCAAGTGATTGTGGCAATAAACTGCTCTGTCTACTGTACTGTTGAGCAGAAATGCTTGGCTTCCCTGTTTATCTGCACAGTGTCAGTTTGTGGGTTTTGCTTTTGGGGAAGAGTTGCCCAGACAATCACCAGATGTCCCTTGGACAAGCTGTGCTGTCTCACCTGGCCCTGGCCTGGTTCTTGGGTTCTTCAGCCTGAAACAAAACCCATTCTTTCATTGAATTGTTTTACCTCTTGTCAGGGATGTTGGCAACTGGCTAAATGCAAAATTCCTCCTCATCCTTCTCAAGAAATAAGGCAATTAAGGGAAAAATTTGAACACAAATGATCCCAAAACCTGTGTGATGTCCAGGATGGCATTTGTTTTCACTGATGAACACTAGTGCTCTCCCTATTTCACCATAGACCTTTTCCCAGTTCTTTCCACTTGGTTTAATCTGGAGATCAGGATACTGCTTTGCTTAGTGAAAGGGAATGTTTGTACAGAAGAAGTAAACATATTGTTGAGACCCAGGCCTGCTGCAATGCCTGTAAACAAGATCCAGCCATCTGTGGGAGGCAGAAGAGAGATTTATGTGACCCTGAGTTAAGTGCATTAGGAGGCTTTTGATTTCATTCTGGGAAACGGTCCCTTTTCATGGTGCCATATGCCTGTTACCAGCATAGAGCCGTTACCGAAGATTTGATTTGTGTGGATTTAATCTGAGGGGCTGTGATGCCGCAATCGGAAGGATAACATAAGCAGGGGGTTGTTTCTGCAAGCCGGAGCCCGAGGTGCTCTGCAGAGCCTGTGAGCCCGTGCCCTTTGTACACCCCAGAGGTGGGAGTCCAGGCTGACTTACTTCTGCCTTGGGGCAAGGCATTGAAGAACTCTCTGCCTATCAGCGCTTTCTTTCAGAAAATAATAACAAAGTGAAGTGGCAGCGGGGGATCCAGGCAGCACTGTGTTGAGGTCTTGCTTAAGTCTTGAAAGAGGAAATGAAGAACAAAGGCAGAAGAGACAAATAAATAAGGGTCTGTTCTTGGTCCAAGAAAAATTCCCATGGGTTCATGTAACATTCTCGGGAAGACGCGACACTCCCAGGGCTGGAGTTAGTTTTTGAGAAATGAAAGGGGAAAGAGGAGAGAGAATGAGGAAGGGGGGTTGGGGATGGGGAGCAGAGGAGGAGAGAGAGAGACACCCTAGAGAAACCTCTCAGCATGGAGTCAGGTTTCTCTGGCTGTTCCCAGTGAACAGGGGTTAATGATCTTTGCATGGGATTGGCTGGTCACCAGACATTCAGAGAAGAGGGGGATCTGGGGGCTGCCAAGCAGGACCCCTGTGGCCTGAAAGGAGGGGAGGAGGGGAAGGAAGAGGCTGGGAATGCTCTTCCAAACAGTAATAGATCTGCTACTGTGGGAAAGTGAGCACACTGCCAAACCCCAAGTGGTTGGTGATGGATGGGGGAGGAAGGAGGGCGGGGATGGAGGGCCAGCTCTTCTCCATGGCCGCTAGGATCTCGCTGCTGTTCCATGGCCTCTCTTTATTTATTGTCTTCCTGGGGTTTAATTACTTGCTTCCTTGATCTGTCTTGGAGAGCTTTTATCCCAGGGATGCACAAACAACTGCCACCCGCTTCAAAAATAGCTGGAGGCAATGTGGTTTCTGCCTGCGTGGGTCTGTGCACTCTACCTATCACCATAGCATCAAGTGCTTCTTGCCTCTTTCCTTCAACTGCCTTGCTCTGAGCCCACAGGGCACCCACCTTACCTTCCTCTGGGCTGTTCAACCTGCATCTCCCTGTTGCTTGAGCTGTTACATGGTCCCCAGGAACTCTCCTGCTTTCCTTTGTGCAGTGTTTATGTGAGTGGTCTGGCACATGTCTGCCATGTGCTCTTCGCCCATGGACCCTCAGCTCTGAGGGTAATACTGACTGCTCATCTTGGTGCTGTTCTCAGGATTTGTAACTTTAACTCCACTTACATAGCACACATGGACTGCCTGCCAGGATCTGCTTTGGAAGCAGTTACCTGCTGCTGCTTCTTCCAGATGCCTCCTTGAGATATGCTCCTTTCCTGATGCACTGGGAAGAGTTAGCAAGCTCATGGTAGTTGAATGGGGGCGTCATTGGAGGTCTGGTTAGATGAACAGCACTTAAACTCCTGTAATTTTGAGTGTCTGAGGATGTATCTACATGATCCCACGGTTTTGGTGAGAAGTGTACTGGTGAAATAACTTAAGTCTCTGCTGGTCAGCTGCTTGTTCCCATGCCTAGGCCCTTATCTTGAAGTTTATCTTTAACCCAGTTAGATCTGCTCCTGATTGGCTTTACAAAGCAGACTTTCATACAATTGATAACTTGAATTCATACAACTGAGGGGTGATGAGCTGTGAAGGTGGTGAGTGAGAGGAGAGAACCTATGAAACAGCCTGTGTTACCACATGCTTCACTTGAGGTCTCTGAAAGGATGGTTTTCTTTTGTCCTCAGACAAAATGGTTTTGTCCTGTCCCTCTCTGCAAGACACCAAGACTAGCTGGGAGTTCTTAGGTACTTCTTTCATTACCCCATGGCCTATGTGAGGGCATAAGTTACTTTTTTTGTGTAGTTTTATCCCTTTTTCTTTTCCTGTTCCCTGCCTCATGATGGAGCTTTCCTTCCCTATAAGATGCCAAAGTCAAGAAACAAAAGAACTAGCCAACTCCATTTTGCACTGCTGTAACTGCTGCACTCTTGAAGCAGTACTGTATTTGGCTGGGAGAGAGGCCTTACATCCTTAGTGTATGTGTACTGCAGAGTGCAATAAGTAATGCCTCAGCTCACTCTGATGTCCTGAGAGACCTGATCTTGGAGCCAAGTGGTGATGCAATCTCCAGGGCCATCACATCAGTCTTTGTGGAACCAGATGTTTTGAGGAGGCAGTAAGCAGGGTTGAGGAAAAGTCTTTCCAGGATATCGGGTGTAAGTGAAGGAGAGAGGAGGATAGGAGAAGTGCTGCTTCTCCTTTAGTGGAAAGAGCACATAGACTAGTGGTGCTAAGAAACTAAAACTGTGGCTTCTGAGAGTGTCTGAAGGATCAGAGTGTGCTGAGGCATCTCTGTAACTGTGGAAGTTCCTATGGTGAGGCTGACTTTAGCTGGAGAGAGGAGATTAGTTACAAGGGAGCCCAGTACAGCTGAAAGACACCAAGAAGAATATTTGATAGATTCCAGTGGAATTGGAAATCCAGCTTTGAAGTTTTCTTTAGCATGTAGTACTGAACCCTTGTGATGTCCAGATACTTCCTGGATAAAATTAAATTGGTGTCTCATAGGCCGTTATTGGATTTCAGTAGAGTTCTCTAGTCTTCTCTGAGCAGATCTTCTTTTAAACCGGGGGCTGGAGAATTATATAATTGTGCTGCTATTAGTATTATGGTAGTTACAGTAAGAACAATCTGTTCAAGTGGAGTGTTTTATAATGGACTTTGAAGGTGTTCAGGTCTATTCTGCTGGCTTCTGGAAGATCAGTCTTGAGCCCAAATCCTGTCAGCAAAGACCACTTTATCTTCAGGTCCTATGTGCTCTGTATGGAGGGTTAAGAGCTGCCTTGTTCCAGAGTGTACAGTTATCTTTCTGTGGCTGGAGATGTGGCATCTAAAATAACCACGGTCCACCAAAGAGCAGGACAAGACACTTGAGAGAATGGTTGAAACAGTGAAAGCCCATGGAAAATGTGGAGTCCAAAGATACTGTGCTTCCAGCATTTGATGAGGTGAGCAGCCATAATATTTAAAAAGCTGGAGGCTTTGTGTTGTGTCCATCTTAGTTTCTATATGCAGCAGATTGTAGCTACTGGCATGGAGCACTTGGGTTTCCTAACAGAGTTCACAGGAGAAAAGACACCTGTTGTCTTTTTGACCACAGATGCTACTGTCAGTTGAGACCTAGCAAGGCCTTGGACACAATCTGGAGGCTTGTGGTTGACATGATGGACATCATGTATCTGCCTTCACTGAGAAGGCGGCAATGCCTTCATTTCTCAGGTGTGCTGCTCTCTCCCTTCCCTGGCCAATTTCACCTTAGCCTTCTGTAGATTCCCCCTTTAGCTGGCTTGTTTTCTTCCTGGATTGATGACACCTATTAATGATGCGTGGATGGCAGCTCTGGAAGTCAAATGGATGCTATGGTGGCACTCTGAGAGCGGTCACCTTTTGTCTCTGCTCACCTCCCTGCTGAAAGGGAGGGAAGATAGATGCTTAGGACAGAGCCTGTCTCTCCCTTAGCCTGACCTTACTTGAAGAGTAAGCTTGCTCCAGCTGGTTGTACTGGCAGCAAGTCAGTGGCAGCTTGTGGTCAATTGCCTTGAAGCTGCAAAGGAAACACATAGCCTGAGTTATTGCTGTTTTGCATTAGTACTGTGGGCAGCAGCTCTTGATGAAGGTCATGGAAGAATGTCGTGTTCTGTCCTTAAAACTTGAATGGAAGCTGATATGGACCTGCTTGCATTCAGGCCACCTTGTACTGTGATTCTGCCGGAACTTCTGCTGACATCTGCCTAGCTTTCAGGTGCTGAAAACATACCACAGCATCCTTCACATGACAGAAATGCTGAGCCCTAGCTACCTTCTGGTACATCCTGCTTCTCTCCACTTTCCCTGCTATCCAGCTTAGTAGTTTAATCTTCTCTTCCTATCCTTAAGCAAAGCACGGTCCTGCTGTCCCCGAGCTAGTCACATTTCAGTTGTAGATAAATAGTAGGTTTTATAGTTTCTCCTTACTTCTGTGGGTGTTTGCAGGACAAAAGTAATTTGACATCTTGGAGTGTTTTGAGGTACTGTGACCCTGATGTACGTTGTGATGCCTGTGCCCTGTGGATGGCAGGTAGACCTACTATTTCAGAAGGGTAAAGCCTGTTCATTTGTCTCTAGCTGGAGCAGAGAGAGAGTTTGGCCCTCTGTGCAGTGGGAGGTGGAAGTCATACTGGATTTTAATCTGCCATGTGAAAGTGATTCTAATTTGAATTGCTGCTTTGTGTTGAAGCGTCTGAGTGATGGGCAAATATGTTACTGCATGGGTGTTAGGGGATAACTTTAAGGCAGAGGATCTCTGTATTGGGGGGAAAACGAGAAGCTTCTACTCTGACTTGTCCTCCATGGCAGCTTTCAGGAGAGGTCTGGGGAGTCTTGAGTCCCGTGCCCTAACAGGACATGTGGTGTATTGTGCATCCATTGGCCTGTTGCATGACCTCTTGCCAGGGTCCTCCAGAAGAGAACACTAGAACTGATGAATTGCCAGCTCTTAGCAGTGCATATCTTTCTCTCTGGCTCCTTGAAAATCAGGATGTGATTTCAGGGTGGTATAAATCAACTGGTCACTTGATATAATGGCAAAGTAAAAACAGTAACAGGTGCCTGGGGATAACTCATATGCATACCACTTCTATCTTTCCTCCTTCTCCGAAAGTCCTCCCCCTGCATGGTAGAGACATAACGTCTTCAAGCAAGGAAGTATCAAAGGGATCCCTTACAAAAATAAGCTTTCAGCTTCTCTTGCTGAGACTGAATGTTGCTGTAGTGGTTTATAACTGCATGTTCCCTAAAGAGCTTTGTCTTAATGGAGCTGACTGTCCATATTCCTCGTGGCTTTTTCTTTTACTTGAACATTAATGCTTTTTTTGCTGTTTTTAACCTGACAGCAACTTGATCACTTTCCCTGAGATCAAGTTGATTTTTTTTTCATCTATTCACTCAAAATTGTCAGAAGGGAAATACCAGGAACACAGGAAACAGGAAGAAAAGGTAACTGATGGTTGCTTTGTGACAGAGCAGCTGGGCTCTTTTATGACAAGCCAAGATATCTCCCTGACTGGTACCTCCTTTCTCATTTCCACCACATGTAAATGTTCTGGGTAGGGAAGGTGGGTAATAACATCTTCTCCCCTGCTGGCCTTTGTCTCAAATTAGCTAGCACTCAAAAATACATCTTTCACAGTGGTGCTGATCAGAGGATATGCAAAGGGATATGTGACTGATGGTTTTTAGCATCTCAGCCCACCCAAGGGTGCATGAACTCTCTCCACTCCCTGGTGGAGGAATCCCTGGCATGTGAGAATGGAGGTGGTTCCCAGGGAAGAGGTTTTGAAGAGCACACAGCTTGCTGCTTTGCTTTCCTGCTTCCCTCCCTTTTATGAGGGGATAGGAAATAAGTTCACGTTCCCCCTCCCTGACAAAGGCAATGAGCAGTGAAAATTGTCTCCTGGGAAATGTCAGCAGCAAAACAGCAGAGGGTACTGCAGGGCCAGCTTGGTTTGGCAGAGCTGCAGGGGAGGGCTGTGTGCACCAGCCTGGCTCTCCCAGGCGCTGGCTGCAATAACGGGGAGGTAACGCAGTGGTGCACGAGCTGAGTTTTGCCAGTGGGTTGAAGAGCCGCAGAGCTGTGTGCTGAGCCTGACAGACATCGATGTATGCAAATGTCAAATGAGGAAGAGATGCTTTACTTCCTAAAACCATGTGTCCTGCTATGTTGACATGGCACACCACATTCCAGAAAGTGAAGCAGTTTGAATGTCAAGAGTTGTGACCTTTTGTCTGGGAATTTCCTGTGGCATGTGGAGCCTCACAGCCATCTGGGAAGAAGACAGAGATGTGCCTCCCTCATGTGACTCCTTCAGCACCTGTCCTCTGTCCTGGGCTGGCCCAGAGGAAGCTGGCTGCCCTGCATTTGTGTGTCCTGTAGGAGCTGGAGTGAAGCCAGCATTACCTGACAGCAGGCCGGCAATTCATCTCATCAAGGCTTCAAGCATCTGAGAGCGAGTGGCCTGGTGTCTGGAGGTAATGCCTCAGAGAAAGTGGAGGACACCTGATCGAAGAAAGCTGTACTAATTTACCAACGAGAGACATTTTCTCCTGACAGTCAGTTGCTGCTAATTTAGTTTTCAGCTTCCTTGTGCCTGTCTCTTCCCCACACTTCAAGACAGAGCAAAAACTGGTGAAATACAAGGAAAAGGCACTGGATACTCCTACCTTGTAAGTGGTCTCACTGTTCCAGCAAGACATTAATGGAGGCTTAAGGAAAAAAAAATACCCTGGGCACAATGAAATGCTCTTGGGGGCTTCTGCAGCCCCTTTTTTGTCCCCATGAGGAAAGCTTGACAGCAAGCCCCGAGATGGTCCTTTATGGCTTTGAACAGGAGAACATCCAGCCCCTTCATGGCTGGGCTACCACAAAGATGGCCTCCCACCAGCTGGGCCACCACCAGGCACATGAGGTCGGGCTGTGGAGCCATGGCAGGTTGGTGTGGGAGGTGAAAGGGCCTGCCCTGGTGTGGCACCCTGAGGAGAGCCGCCATTTCCTCCTTCCCAGCCTGCTTGACAAGATGGCCTCCTGGGGGTGCACAGAGCCAGGATCCTGCCCCTCCACTGACCTGTGCCCTGTCAAAGTATATCAAAAACTGAATAAACATTAACAGATAGGATCAGGCTATCTCTCTTTGTTGTTGTTGTTTTCTTTTAATTCTTTTTCCCTTCCCATGGCAATGTTGTGACTTCGCCACCAGCTTCAGGCTTGCAGTCCCCTCCTTCAGAGCTTGATGTAGGACTCCTCATCCTGCCACCTGAATGTGGG
The DNA here is from genome assembly GCF_000699245.1 of Pterocles gutturalis. NCBI lineage: Eukaryota > Metazoa > Chordata > Aves > Pterocliformes > Pteroclidae > Pterocles > Pterocles gutturalis. The sequence goes on from NW_010115484.1 coordinate 14,489, forward strand.
GAATGGTGTTGGTGGATGGTGGTTCTCACTAACAAGGTGACTGCAAAGTGTTCAGAAATCCTTGTCCCTGAGCTGTAGCATGTAACTGCAGACAACTCCTCTACCAAAGTCCGTATCGGAACCATCTGTAGAGAGCCAGATATGTTTTCCTTTGGGCAGTTGCCATCTGTCGAAATGCTTTATGGCTTTTCACTTCAGTATTAAATTCACTCCAAGTTAATCAGTAAACGCGCTTTGCTGTATTTTACTTAATACCCTCTGAAGCAGTGGGAGTGGGCTTGGGTATTCTTCCCTCTGCTCCCACACTGGGATGTGTCAGTCATGGGGACTGTAGGGGCGGGAGAGCGGGACAGCCCCTGTGTCGGGCTGATGGCATGGGGCAGCTCCCCTGTGCCACCCAGGATGGGGGACTGCCTCCTGTGAAGGTGTCCCTGGCACCAATGAGCACTGGGCGGAGGGTTTAAGTGATGGCACAGGGTGTGTGGTGCCTCTCAGGAACTTTGGCCCTGGGAGCGGGACTGCGCTGGGCGGAGAGCTGCTGTGGGGAAGCGTGTTGTGCAGAGGGCACAGTGGTGTGTGTTGCATGTGCAGGGGGTCTGACTTTTCTCCTTTCCTTGAATGAGTTTAGGTTTCTCTTCTTTCTTTTTTTTTTTTTTCTGGATTATAATCTTCAATCACTTCCCTGCCTGACAGCAGCTCTGCACTCCCTGACTGGCCTGGAGGGAGGGGAGGTAGGGTAGGG
>NW_010115484.1:15290-16604 GCF_000699245.1 Pterocles gutturalis
GAAAGGATGATGGCAGTATTTTGTGGTGTTTGTAAGGAAGGGCTTTGCACTGCTGGCTTCTTGCTGGCCTGCTGTTGATCTGTCATGATGGCACAGTATTACTGGTGGAGACAGCTATGTGTTTGTTTTAGCCACCTTGATTTAGATGTAGAAAAAACGCCTTCCGTGTCTGGTCCACAGAAAACAAAAAGCACAGGGCAACGTTTGGAGATACGGTGGATTTGAGAAGGATGGGAGAAGAGCAGAAGTGACAATCTTAATTTTTTTTCTTCCTGTTCTCCATGTGAACTTGGGTAGCATTTCCTAGAAACAAGGGTGGTTTTTAAGGGTGTGTGTTGAGTAAACACTGAAAAACTCTGAGGAGTGTAGGTGTCTTCCTGGCTCTGGCAGCCTGGCTAATGATCTCAGTCTTTTAGAACTGTCTGTATTACACTGGTCATGTTTAAACTGTGTACCCCCTACTCCCTGTTGACCCTCCTGCTTTCTGCTCTGTCTTCACCTTCCCCAAACGCTCTGGTGATGCAGGGCATGAGGAGCCCTACATTCATTTTGTTTCCATGAATAAATAGGGACAAATCTGCCAAGTGCAGTGAGTTCACGAGATCGTGAATTCCTGTTATTCTGGATTTCCTGTCTTTCTACTCTGTCACCAGTGCTTTTTTTTTTTGTCTTTTTGAGTTTATAAGACTGTGACTGATCTAGAAGAGGTTCAGCTTGGTGAAATCCAGCCGAGGCAAAAGGCCCACTGAATATGGGGGTGGGGGGAGTAGTTCTTGGATTCAAGTCTGGAAAGATGCATAATGAATTTGGACCAGCTTTCTGCCATCCCCCGCCTGTCTTGCTACCAGTGGTAAACTTTTTGCACCTCAGTAACTATTGAATGTGACTTTCCTTTTCATGGCTTTTCCACAGGATGAAGATGAGACGCCATAAGCTCTTTCTGACTCTCTGCATGGCTGGTCTCTGCCTCATCTCCTTTTTGCACTTCCTCAAGGCCCTTTCCTATGTCACCTTCCCCCGGGAGCTGGCTTCACTTAGTCCCAACCTCGTCTCCAGCTTCTTCTGGAACAATGCCCCTGTCACACCTCAGGTCAGCCCTGAGCCAGGGGGTGCAGAGTTCCTCCGCACACCTCTGTACTCCCACTCCCCCTTGCTCCAGCCCCTGCCTCCCAGCAGAGCCAGCGAAGAGCTGCACAAAGTCGAGTTTGTGTTGCCAGAAGACACAGCAGAATATTTTGTCCGTACCAAAGCTGGCGGCATTTGCTTTAAACCAGGCACCAAGGTGTTGGAGAAGCCACCTGTGGGAGGGCGGCC
>NW_010115484.1:16642-17199 GCF_000699245.1 Pterocles gutturalis
GAGTGCCAGCGGGACCAAGCGGCGCAAGTGGTTGGAGTGTGTGTGCTTGCCAGGCTGGCATGGACCCAGCTGCGGAGTGCCCACTGTAGTCCAGTACTCCAACCTGCCCACCAAGGACCGCCTCGTGCCGCGGGAGATCCCCCGGCGGGTCATCAATGCTATCAATGTCAACCATGAGTTTGACCTGCTGGATGTTCGCTTCCATGAGCTGGGAGATGTGGTGGATGCCTTCGTGGTGTGCGAGTCGAACTTCACAGCCTATGGAGAGCCACGGCCCCTCAAGTTCCGTGAGATGCTCCTCAACGGTTCCTTTGACTACATCCGCCACAAGATCCTCTATGTCTTCCTGGACCACTTCCCTCCCGGCGGCCGCCAGGACGGCTGGATTGCTGATGATTACCTGCGCACCTTTCTTACCCGGGATGGCATCTCTCGCCTCCGCAACCTGCGCCCAGATGATGTCTTCATCATCGATGATGCTGATGAGATTCCAGCCCGTGACGGTGTGCTCTTCCTCAAGCTCTACGACGGCTGGACAGAGCCCTTCGCCTTTCACA
>NW_010115484.1:17230-17768 GCF_000699245.1 Pterocles gutturalis
TCACTCTACGGCTTCTTCTGGAAACAACCAGGCACTTTGGAGGTGGTCTCTGGCTGCACCATGGGGATGCTCCAGGCTGTCTATGCTACAGATGGGATCCGTCTGCGGCGCCGTGAGTACTATACCATGCCTGGCTTTCGGCAGTATGAGAACAGCACAGGACACATCCTGGTGCAGTGGTCGCTGGGCAGCCCCCTCCACTTTGCTGGCTGGCACTGCTCCTGGTGTTTCACCCCAGAGGGGATCTACTTCAAACTGGTGTCAGCCCAGAATGGGGACTTCCCCCGCTGGGGTGACTATGAGGATAAACGAGACCTCAATTATATCCGGGAGCTGATCCGGACTGGTGGCTGGTTTGATGGTACTACGCAGGAGTATCCCCCCGCTGACCCCAAGGAGCAGATGTATGCTCCCAAGTACCTGCTCAAGAACTACCAGCGGTTCCGCTACTTGTTGGAGAACCCCTACCGAAAAGTGGAGGGCACTGGGTGAGGCCACTGGGGCTTGTGTGGGAAATCAGAACTTCACAAGAAAGGGA
>NW_010115484.1:17788-23511 GCF_000699245.1 Pterocles gutturalis
TTTTTTGTTTTCTTTGGTTCTGGGTGGGGTGTGCCATTTCTCCAGGGTCTGTGCCCTCCCTCCCTCCCTTCCTGCTCTTCTTCCCTTCATCCCAGGGTGACCCTGGGGACACATTCCTCAGTTATGTGAAGGGCAGGAGGAGGAGAGGTGTTGGGGACCTACTCTGGCAGTAGCATAAAGACTTCCCTGCACCTCCTGGACCTCTCCTGCTGGCTGGAGAGAATATCTGCAGCCAACTGGCAGATTTTCCTCCACGGGAGGCAAGGGAGGGTCTCTTGGGGAGAGAGGGCAGCTGTTCCCATCCACCCTCATCCTTTGTGGATTGGAGCAAGCACAGATGTGAGCCTGGGCTATTCAGTGAGCGTGTGAGTCAGCAGGCACAAACTGATGCGAGTGGTCACATGTGCAGATGTGTGTCACAGGCATTTTTTTGGATGAGTGAATGTGCAAAAGCATCTCAGTATGTGTTTGTTTTTTTGGATACCTCTATATTCAAAGAGTGTTTTGGGGAAGGGAAATAATTTGCTTCCAAGGTGTTTTCCCCAAGATGCAGCCTCCTCCTGCAGGCTTAATGTGTCTGTCCTGGGCTGCATCTTGGCCTGATGCTCTGCCAGTCCTGGAGCAAGCAGATGGGAAACAGAGGAGAAAGCTGATTTTTTTTAACTCCTTTTTCACCCTTGCCCCGACAACACTGCACTGTCTTGGCCCACAGAAGCTGAAGCATCTTCCCTGCAGTAGGTGCTTCTGTTGGGGCTGGGATAAGCTGCAGGAGACTTAATCAGATGGTGGGAGTGTGTGTTTACAAGTGCATGGTTTCCTATGTGCATGAGTGCTAACATGCATGGTTTTGGTATGCATGTGGGCGTTCGTTACCAGTACTGGGGGGGAAGGGGACATAGTTGGGCTTGGGTGTATGTGCTTTTAGGAAATGGTGGGATCCAGAAGCTGCGATCTCTGTTTCAACATGAATGACTTTTCCGGGAATTCATAGGAGAGGGCCAGGGAGAGCATTGGTTCTGCATAGCAGTGCTACACATGTGGGACTGTTGTGTGCCTCTCTGGCTGCCTCTGCAACCCTGTGGGCTGTGTCTGTTGCAGGGTTGCTGCTTACATGTGCTGGCTATTCCTTCTTGCTGTGGGGTAAAAGGGAGAGAAGGGCAAAGCTCTGAGTCAGCAATGGGTATTGTGGGGAAACACAAAGCTTGTCAAGGCACAGGATCCATCTGTCTGCTCTTGAAGTTGTGAGGGAGCTTGTGAAGCAACAGGCCATGGGCAGACTCCCCCTGGGACCAAGAGACTGTTTTGGGACCATTGTGCAATCCGGAAAGCATGTGCAGCCCACAAGTGCAGCCTGGGCCATGCAGACAGGACCATGCAGAGGAGAGGGGATCTAGGAAGATACTAACTGCACCTGTTTGGGCTGGTGTCTGCTCCATCCTGCTACTGAAGGGTAGTCAGGATCTGGCCTGTTGTTGTATTGGATTGATTCAGCTCATTGAGGCAGATCCACATCTGCACCCTTACTGCCCTTCCTTAGCAGATGGCTTGATGGGGTGCCTGGAGCCTGGGCTGTAGTGGGCAGAGGGTGAAAAACATTATGAACTTGCTCTGTTAGCCTTGCAGTGGAAAGACTGGCTCATGTTCCAAGCAGAGAAGTGAAGATCATATGGAGGAGGAGGATGAAAATGTTGGCATAAGGAAGAGTGACCCTGACATCAGGCCAGCTGTGCTGAAGCAGGAGAGTTTCCCTTGCTGTTAACTCACTCCATCAGGGCTCCATATTCCTGTGTTGTCCAGCCCATTTCCACCTTTGTGCCTCATTCCTTTCTCTGAATCTCTCTTTTTCCCTCCTGTTCCCCTCTCTAGAGAAGTGAAAAACATCAACAAAAATAACTTGGTTGCCTAATAAGACTGAGACTGGAACAGAATGAAGATGTACATCTTCTTCTAGTCAAACTGAGATGGAGTTCATCTTAGCTCCTTCTACATCTCATGTGCCATAATGCCTGCTTAGAAGAACTGAAGGACCCTCCTTTTTTTGTTGTTTTTGTTTGTTTTTTACATCAGAAGTGAGAACAGTGATTTGTCTTCCCCATAGGTAGAAAAGCCTCTTTGGGAACTGAGTGGAGGGAGAAGCTTTGGTAGGCAGAATGCCCTTCCCCCAAGGGGAAGCTGTGGCTCTTTTAAGTCCAGACTTGCTAATGCAGCAGGAGGGAGTCTTGTCACAGTCATGGGGTTCTTGTGCCAAGCAGCTGCATGGAGGTCCTGGGCCCAGGGAGATTATAGAGAAATGGGGACCCAGCTGAGAAAGGGGGAGCCTATGTTGAGCAAGATGAGAGCAGTAGCACTGAGGCTGCAGCACGAGGGGAACATGCTTTCCTCAGGGGCAACTGGAGGAGAGCAGGTGTGTTAGCTCATGGGATTCAGTAGCAGAAAAGTATGGAAGGAAGGAGCTATTTTTCATTTTTACTCTTGGAAGGGAGCCTGAGATCTACTCTCAGACCTTTGGCTTTGCCTTATCTCAGTGACAACAACACAAGCCCAGTGCCAGGTCTTGTTGAAGACAGGAGAGAAAGAAAAGTGAGTCTTTGCAGCAGCTTTGGCAACACCAGAGGCCTGTGAAGCAGGGGATAAAGCGTGTGTGTGTGCTGGGGCTGCACCTCATTATCTTCTGCAGTGGGGGCAGCCTCTCCCCTGATACAAGCCTTTACTGTGCATGGTTGTCCTTGGGGATTTTTAGTATACTGCAAGTCACGTTTTCATTGCTGAGGCATGGCCCTTGTCTCTTGGGAGTTTCAGATGAGCCCACAGCTGCAGTATCTGTATCAAGCCTGTTGCCTTCTCTTCCCCTCCACCATTATTTGCTCCATCATTCTCTGCCTCTCCCTCTGAATTGCCTCTCCCTTCTGCCCCCTTGGGCAGGAGGACAAGGTCCTGTTGGAAGAGCTGCACTGGAACTCTGCAGGACTCTGGCCCTGTCCTCCTCCTGGACTTGCTTCCTTATTCTTAGGAAATTAATTTTAAAACAGACTTCTGTTGTGGTTGGAGGAAGGGGCTTTACAGATGAAATGCATTATTTTTTTTCTCAATAATAGTTTAAACATTTTTTGATTTAAGGCCAGGCCAGTCAATGTTTCTGTCTAATTTGTCCAGCTAACCCTGTGTTTATTATCCTTAGGGAGCTAGAGTGCTTGTCGTTAAAAAAATCTTCCTTCTTGTCCATGGGGGGGACGGGGACTAGCAAGCTGACTTGAACAGTGATTTCCCAAGGTGGTGTTTTGTCCTCTGTACTGTTTGTACTGTACTTGCCATACCATTACTGCTGCAGCAGGACCTCATGGCCAGTGCATAGTGGGGACAGCCACCCTCCCAACCTCCACAAGAGGGAACCCAAAAGCATGTGGGTGTGTGGGGTGGTGAGCGAGGCACAGGAGGCAGGTTTGTATCAGATCCTCATTTCCCTAAGCTGAACTCTTAGGTGAGCACTGAGGCTCCTTGATCTTGTGCTGAAATTTGAGAAGGGAAGGACTGAAAAACCTCATCCTGCCCCTGGGCTGGAACTGGGATCAGACCACCAGAGCCCAATGTCTGTTGGTTGTTGCCACTATGAACAGTGAAGCCACGTGCCTGCTGCCTCTGTGGGAGTGAAGCTGTCTGGTGGAGGGTGGGAAAGCATCACCAGCCTTTTCCCCCTCTTCAATTCTGTGCTTTTCTTGACCAGAACCTTTCCACCTTCAAATTAATTGGAGGGCCAGGTAGTAGGTGAAGCAGTGTGTGGTATCCCCAAGCACTGAGCTTCTCTCTCTCTGCCCACCTCTGTTCTCTGTGCTGTCCACCTAAAAAAGGGATTATGTGCACCTATGCATGGCTTTGGGGTGGAGAAACTAGTCTTCCTCCTTTGCCCCAAGTGAAGGGAAGGATGCGGTCTTTAGGAGACCTGCAGCAGGTGAGCTTGCTAAAGCAGAGGTAACAGGGCAGGTCAGCCATCTTTGGCCCTCTGGAAGACTGGGGGTGATGCTGTACCCAAGTGGTGGACAGAGAATATGGGGTGGTTTTGTGCCTGTGTGGTTGGTGTGAAGGATGACACGGTCAAGTCCGCTCTCGCTGTTGCTTTCTCTGATCCCTGTGTCCTGCTGAGGTGTTTGCTGTCATGCAGCTCAGGCCAGCCTGTTCTGCATGTCTGTGGCAGGTAAATGAGGGGACCTTCTGGCCTCCAGGTAATGTATGAGTTGGGGTGAGGGGAGAGTGTCAGAGCAGAACAGGTATTTGTTCCCCTCTGCCCACCCTTTGGTGTATCCTTGTGGGATGGTAGTGTCTTTTCCCCTCCTGAACATCCCCCTGTCTCCCAGCTCCTGCCAGCAATCTCTGTGGCTGCTATGCCTCTGCACTGTGAAGACGTGTCCAGGATCACTCCTGGTCCAATTAATGAACACTGGTGGTGAGGAGGGAAGGGATGGCTTGTCCTTGCTTCACTGACCTCAAACCTTGGTGGGAAATGAGGGAAGTCAGTGGGAGAATGGATCCTGAATCCCTCCATTGTTGTGTTCTCCCCACCTCCCTGCAAAAACCTCTCTTCTGATTTCTGAGATGTTGGACAAACTTGCTCTCATTACGGAAACAGAGGGGGAGCTGGAGATAATGGGGAGCAACAGGAGGGGCTTGCATCCAGCACCAAGAAGGGAGGGCTGTTTCTAATGCAATACACTGACATTTAAAGCTTTGGGGACTACAGATAATGGCTTAAAAAAGGATCTGAAATACTGAGACTAAGGAATCAAACCACTGTTTTTTTCCTTCCTGTGCGGATGATGTGTCATCCTCGAGGTGGTCCAGCAGCACTTCCAAGCCTGGGGTCCACCTGGACCTACTGGTGGTGTTGCCCCTAGGGTGGCCCCAGAACACCCTGTTTTGGCAAAAGAATACGTGGACTTGCCAAAAATAAAATAGAAGGAAAAAAAAAAGAAAAATTAAGAGCGTCTGCAAAGCTCCTTTCCACTCTGTAATTTATAAACAGCAAGTAATAATGAACTTTTTGTAAGGATAAATCAAATGTACATTCTGAAATCATTTTCTCTGTAAATGGTTGGATTTAATTTCACCCTTAAAGGGATGCTTAAAAGGAGGAGATAATAATAAAAATTAAAAAAAAAATACAAAATATGAAAGGAAACCAAGGTGTATGTGTGTGTGGCAGCTTTTATTTCTGATTGAAGGGCAGAGGGGGCTGCTGGAGAACAGAGTGAGGGAAGTTCCTTCTCACCTTGGCAGGACTGTGTTCCTGAGAAGTGAGATTGAGGTGGAGCCTGGCTGGTGTTGGGAATGATTCCTGATTTTGTGGGCCCAGGTCAGACCTAATCTTCTGCATGCTAGGTGAGTATGAGCATGTACAGGCCCATGAGTGGGGAATGATGGCTGACAAGCAGCTCTCAGAAGAGAGCTGGATGTGGAAACCAGCATCACTGCTCATGAACTGATCCCTTGTCACCATCTCCCCTCCCTTAGATGCATCCACTTTTCAAGTAAAGCCATGGAAACTCTGGAGCCCCAAATTAAATGTCCTCACTGCAGAAATGTCTCTCTGGTGGATTACTTTTGGCACGCTGCATGAGAGAACGTGACCACCTTGTTTTAGCTTATTTTTAAACCTGTCTCATGTCATTTTGGCTGTTCCCATTACTCGGTATCAAAGCCCAGTCCTCTTCCTAAGGATCTGGGCTCGGAAG
>NW_010115484.1:23542-27192 GCF_000699245.1 Pterocles gutturalis
TCGTGCCATCTACAGCTGTTTGACTTTTTACCTTTTTAAGTGTCCTGCGCTGCAGGTTCATTTCTAGTCCCATTTAGAGATAGTGACTGTAAACATCAGAGGTTAGTTTCCTTATAGTCATTAGATCTGGCACATTCCCTCTTTTTTTCTTTCTTCCACATCAGTCTGATATTTTCAATTCTCTTCTTGTGGAAGGGTCTCCATCAAACTAGAGACTTCTGTTGTCCATTGCTAATGCCTTTCTGCTGCTGCTGTCTCTGGAACAAAGAGCCTGGAATAAACATGCCACTCAAAATAAACAATTAAAATTTTCCCTTAAGAATTTCTGGCATTCTTAGTGAAAGTCATATTTTTGTGCCAGAATAGGGGATAATCCAAAAATAGATGATTGATAGACTGCCTGAACTTTCAATTTTTCAAGAGGGGAAGATACTTATATAAGCTTAGGCCAATGGCAATTTAGCAAGACAGTTTAAGAAATGAGAGTTGATTAGGTCAAAGGTTCTCCCATGTATTCTTCTTGCCTCTAATGTGAAATCTTTTACTGACATTTATGTTATTTTAAGAAGTAATGGCATTTTTTCAGTTTCTTATGAGGTTTTAGAAGAAGGCATTGGCAGAACCCAGGACCTTTCTCCCCCGAAAGCACAAGCTTCTGCTGTGGGAGCTCAAAGTGGCTCTGTGAGCAAGGGGTTGACTCTTCTGCAAACCAGTCTGTGGTGGAGACCCGTATTTGCAGGAGCAGTGCTTACAGTCAGCCCAAGTGTGGGGAGCGCATGGCCCCCTGCATCCCTCAAGACATGTGGGAACGGATCCTTGCGTGTGCAGTGTGCGTCCTGGATACAGACCCTTAAGCACTGTATTGAACCAGGACCGTGCAAACCATCTGATGGTGAGTAAATCCTGTGTGTTCTGCAGCATTTGAGTACTCCAACAGGACCTGTATGGGGAGATGCACTGTGGAGGGGCTCTGGCATGACCTACCCAGAAATCAGCTGTTTCTCCCAAGCTCTCACAAGATGTCAGGGATGCCCAGTGCTTATAATGAGCACTGGCCAACACCACCCGGTGGGGACCAAGGCTGAGGCAGACCCTCCATCTCTGATTTGTAGAGGGGCTGGCTCCAGCTGATTCCTGATAGATTCCTGGAGCAGGTTTGCTGATAGGGGGATGGACATGCTGTTTCTGAACACCAGTGTGCTTGGAAGCAAAGCAACTTCAATATAAGCTTACAACACCCTTTAGAAAGCTGGAAAGGGGATACCAGGAGCCTGGCTTGCTGGCTGTTTGTTTTTGTTGCTTGGATACATTTGTTCCCTGTGTAAGGGCACAGCTTAGTACGCTGTTTAGCAGGGACAGTTAATTTTTAATTATTAGTCCAATTTTATATCTTTTTTAAAAATCCTGCTGCTTTAACGGCTCATCTGGGGAAGCAGAGAGGTCTCATTCGGCTGGCGGGCAGCCCGCAGAGCACCCAGGAAGGGAGTCACTCCCGCCCTGGAGAGCATCACCAGCAAATGGCTTCATGCTCCCGTGCCCCCAGCTGCAGGTGCCGGCTGCCCTGCTTTCCAGAGCACCGCGATGGAGAGGATTTGGCTGCAGCCACGGCAGAAGGGAGGCATATTCTTGCTCCCAGCAGTAGCATGTGTTTCTGTGGCTCACAGGCACGCTCATACCCTGGCTGTGTCAAACCTTCACCTGGGAGGGAGCAAGCTTTGCAGGGCTTTGCTCTGTTGCTGCAAAACAGACTCAGAGGAGCCATGCAAAACTATCCCATCCGGAGACAGGGCTCCAGGTCGTAGAAGTAAGAGACATAAGGGATATAACCCCTGGACGCCTGGGAGAGGAGCTTGGCTTGGGGCCAGGCTGCTACAAGCTTTGCCTTTTTAGCTGCAGCAGGGACAAGCACGTCAGGAAAAGGATAAATGATCACTTCAGCTAATGTTTGGACATTACTGTAAGCATCTCTGAGAACCCTAAACACAAACCCTTACTTGGAACTAAAGATAATTTGGCAATCTTGACATTTCTAGTGTTTCTGGGTGTGTTTTTTTTAAAGCAAAGACAAAAGACAAAACAGTCCTTACCATCTTTTGAAATACATTATAGCTATGTAAAAATACAAATCTTTCAAGGCCATATTTCTCCTCACCCTGCCAAATTAAATAAAAAATAAAACCCTATTGTTTTACTCTTATGTTTCCTCTGCCTTACGGCTTGAACCGTGGATCCTCTTGGCTGAAGTCCATCCCAGTAACGATTTAATTTGGGAGCCACGCTTCACCTTTTTAAAAATAAGGAAAAGTGAGAAGAAGAGCAACTAAGCTGTCCTGAATAAAGATCTAAAATTACTTCTCCAGGATCTCAAATTAAAGAAAATATGTTGCCCAGACAATGTATAAAATCAAATGTTATAAGACTGCCTCTATGCAGCAAACTTCCTGGCATTTTAGCCCTGTTCTACAGTCTGGACCTTTTCCAAAGAGAGAGCAAAAAATCATCACTCAAATATTTTTTTTTTTTTTCCCTCAGACACTTGCTAAGAACCAGGCACACATGCAAAAATAAACTTTTTTTTTTTTTCCCTCAGACACTTACTAAGAACCAGGCACACATGCAAAAATAAAAGAATGTAGAAAACATCTACCCACTTCTGTTTGGTTCCCAGTGTTTTTAAAGCATTTGACTCAAACTGTTACACAGAAGTGAATGTCAAACTAACTGCAAAGCCAAAACCAGACAGATTTCCTCAAATGGGACCAAAATAAATTTATGCAAGGACCCACGACTTAATGGGACAAGACATGCAGCAGGTGCCTTCACCTAGAAAAAGAAGAGAAGCAGCAGGATACAGCAGCTCTGCCCTTCTCAGGTTGTATATATGTACGTGAGACTAAACCCCACACGATGCTGGGAGTCCAGGCGCCCCTTACACAAACCAAAATCCCATGTTCATGCTGGGAGGACCTCACTGCAGCACGCAGCCAGTGGAGGGGTACAAAAAGCCTGAGGTCAGTGGGTGCAGCCCTGCTCAGGGGGCTGGTGCCACCAGCTGCAAGCTGTCAGCTCTCTGCAGACACTTCTACCGCAGAAAGCCCATAAGGCTGTCAGTGTGATGCAAAATTGCAAGGATAACAACGCTCACGAAAGCAGGGTCTCTGAATGGCTCTGGAAACCTTCTGCAGCATGCAGCTGATGTAAAGTGAAAAATGGAGGGGGAAATCTTGCTAGCTGGGGAATAATTAAAAAAAAAAAATAGTTCCCAACAAACCAAGCCACAGGGAAATTTGTTTGAAGAAACACGAGTTGTGCTGAGAATGAAGGTGAGCATGGACCCATTGCAAAAATACTACAGCAATGTTTTCAGTTTGTTAGGTAATAAAACTGGGCTTCCTCAGCGACCGTCACTGCAGACCCTTGCAGCAGCAGCTCTGCATGGCACAGGAGAGCACCCGTGGCTGCCAGTGTTTGTGGCCCCCAGGCTGCATGGCTGGAGGCTGGGGAGCTGCAAAGCCTTGCTTCAGCAGCAGCAGGGGTGGGAACTTTTTCCTTCCTTCCCCCCTGGCAAAAACATAGCCCAAGAGAGGCTCCCCAGGGTGGCCAGTTACTCTCTGTTACTACAGTCTGGGTCTTGGCTGTAAATCAGGGAT
>NW_010115484.1:27203-27878 GCF_000699245.1 Pterocles gutturalis
GCTGCATACCAGTGGTCTCTGCTCACTCAGCACCTGTCCTCCTTCCCACCTATGCTCAACATCAAAGCTGCTGGGGGTTTGGGGAAAAGCCACCTGCACCCCCCTCAGTCCTCTGCCCCTCCTGGTTCATCACAGCCAGAAAGTGAGAGCCCAAATGCCGTTATTCCTTGTGATTGCTCGAGAAAAGTAAAGAAATATGGCTGCAACAAAAGAGAGAGCTGATGAACAGAGTTAGACTGCAAAAAGCCTCTTGCAAGGTCCATTTACTAGAGCATATTAAGGATATTAAGCCCAAGCTCAGGTGGCATTGGTGGGTCACCACCCATCTTCCCTCTCATGTTTTGGGATTGTTTTCTGGCTCCTATAAGAGGCCAGCCTTCTGTTTCCAAGCGCAGGTTTTTTTCCTGACCCTGCAGAGCCCCTCCAAGATGCCATTTGCAGCTCTGTGGGACGTGTTCACTTCCCTGCTGCCCAGGGAGGGTTTGCTGGCTGGCGGTGGACAGTGGAGAGATGTCTCCCTGGCTGGGAATGGTCCTGCCCTTGCAAAATGGGTGATGGGAAGCCCTGGGGTTGGCCCTTGATTCCCAGGAGCAGAGGATGCAAACTGGGTTCAGAGGCAGCGGTTTGCTGCTTTTGGTGGCCATCAGAGCCCATGGCAGTGGCCACTTGCGGGGG
>NW_010115484.1:27958-30541 GCF_000699245.1 Pterocles gutturalis
GGTGGGGGGGGGGATGTCTGTGCCTTATCCCGGGTAACAGCATGGGTTATTGTGCCCCATCACCTGTGCTGCCTTTTTGATATTTCACAAGCTCACTTAGTCATCTGGGGAAACAAAAGCCATTATTGTTTTTCAGGTGCACAGCTAAGGTGTGCTCCCTCCTCTCCGCCTGCACCTCACCCTGTTGGGGCAAGTAAATTCCCTTTCTTGCAGGGACATGGGCTGAAGGCATGGGGGGCACCCCGTTCTCGGTGGGTCTGTAAGGAAAGAAGCCACCACGCAACAGGGCTCTGCAGGCAATGGGGTGCCAGGGCCAGCATCCCATCAGGGCAGCACAAGACTTTGGGGAGGCTGGGTGGGACCCCACCGGCGTGGCTGTGTGCGGCAGGTCAGCAGGGGAACCGGCTGGGTTGTGAAACACTGGAGAGAGGGGCAATATTGCTTCACTATTTCAAGGCAGAGTTCAAGTTTAGAACTCCCTGCACGTCACCAGAGGTCCAACACTTGCACGGCAGCTGGGATGGTGTTCGTGGTGAGTTGCTCTGCTGTTGCACTTGCCCTTCTCTTTGCAAGACAGAGGGGCAGACTGAACACCCATGCCAGCGCGGTGCAGGCGTGGGGTGCCCACGTCAGGCAGTGGGCACAGCGAGTAGCCTCCCTGGAGAGGCCAAGGCAGTGTGGAGGCACACTGCATGGCGTGGCCGGAGGAGTTCACAACAGGCACACGCGGCTGCTGGCAAGGGGCCCAGGAGCTGGCGGCCAGCCCATGGGGGAAGAAAACCAGAAAGAAATACAGAAACAGGCGCAACCTGAGGGGGCCAGGCTGGGGAGGGGGCACTTACAGAGGCTCACAGTCCTGGGCTGCCATGGCAAGAAAGCAGCAAGAAGAGCCCGTTGTTGCACAGCCTGATTCGGCAGATCCCATCTGTAGCGCATCAGGGGTTTGCTGCACCAAGCTGCACAAGTTTTGATCCACACTTGGGAGTTTCAGGGACTGGGCTCGTGAGCGCACCTGCCCAGAGGCGACAGAGCCCTGTTGTGAGGAGTGAAGTATTTCTGTGGATCAACAACCCAAGGAGGAGGCAGGAAGCTGGGAGAAAGGTTCAAAGATCGATTTTCATTCTGGCAGAAGGTGAAGGGTAGGGAATATGAATGCTGCCTCTGAGGTCCCAGATAGCTCAGTGTATGAACTGATGATCTGGAAACAAAAATGAGCAATATACCAAACATTTTTAAGAGATGACTCAAAGGTATATTGACTCTTGAGGAGATCAGAAAGGACTGTAAGTACAATGCAAATGTGGCAAATGGGCAACAATATGCATTTGCCAAGGTTTAACTGGGCACGTGCAAAGTCAGAAAAGAGAAAACAAATTGCACATAAGAATTACAAAGTTCCAGATAATTTCTAGCAACTCAGGAATAGATGTCACACAAACCCTGGCTCTGTGAGTAGCTGCAGGTTAAAAAAAAAAACCCACACATAAAATATTAGCATGCAGAAGGAAGAAGGGGAGAATAATATGGAAAATATGATAATGCTATTATGTAAATCAGTAGCGTGGCCTCTCTGGGAATACTGTCTGCAGTTCAAGTAAGCCTTTCTCAGAAAGAGCTGATTAGGGGCACAGCAAACTCACTCACAAAGAGAGATCGAAATGATTGGGGTTGTTTATCTCAGAAAGGAAATGAACAAGAGGAGATTGGCACAGAGTGAGCCAGTCCAGAGCTTCTGGTTTTCTTCCTGCTCAATTCTATCGCTGTCATATCTGGTGTCACTGAGAAGTGGGTGAAGTGACGTGGCTCTCCTCTGTCACATGCAGTTTGCTTTTTCTCTCACTCTCTACCCCATGGGAGGCATAGCACATGAGGTTATGTTTTATATTTTGGTAGGATACGGGGAGGAGGAGAGGGCTAAGAAGGAATAATTACTCCCCAGAGTAATTTTGCACCTGGACAGATGGGCAGAAGGTCCTTGCTTCAGGAGGTTCCTTCCACCTTCTCAAGCAGACCCTGGAGAGGCTGGCAGCCACTGCCCCTCTCCCAGAGCCCTCGAGACTTCCAGACCAGGCCCTGGGGTTCCTTGGCAATAATGAGCTTGAATTTTATACGTTATTCTGTAAAAAGCATCAGGGTAGTCAGAGGTGCCTTCAGACACGTAGCATTAACCCACTGCCCTCTGCCCACCCTGAAGCACCAAAGAAACCTTCCCTGTGTGCCCCTGTTCCCCTAGGCAGCCAGCACAGACAGCCTGCGCCGTGGGTGTTGTCTGCTGCAGCACGCTGAACTCTCTGCTTTCTCACGTGAAACCGTTTGATGGCATTGAGGCCTGTCAAAGCCAGAACGACAGAAGGCAATACCTATTCGTGCTCCAGCTGTTCTGGGATGTGGGGAGTGTGTTCACAGGCACGCGGAGCTGCCGGCTCAGCCTGTCTCACCGCAGCACACCAGGCCCAGGCCCCTTCCACGGCCGGGCCAGGCCGGTGTCCCGAGGAAGCTTCAGCGTGGGTGCCCTGCCCGGCCTCGGGGGCAGCTGCAAGCCTCAGGTGGAAGGGGGACTCTCCCGTTTCCACCGGGGCGGCA
>NW_010115485.1:0-1144 GCF_000699245.1 Pterocles gutturalis
TGGCAAAGTGTGTGGTGTCTGGGCCCCCCCAGGAGGTGGGCTTGTGCCCCAGGGCACAGGCGATGGGGGGGTCCCCCCAGCTGGCAGCCACACCCTGGTGTCACCTGCAGCAGCATCCTCAGCACCAAACCTTTCCTCTGCCTGAGAAGGAGAAAATAAATTTTAAAAATAATTTTTAAAATAACATACAAAGGGATTAAGGGCTTTTTTTTCATCCAGAAAGGCCCCAACAGCCTCGGGCAGGAGTCAGCCCATTGCCCCTTTGGGGTGTGGAATGGTTCGGGGCAGGGGTCTGTGGGCAGGATGGTGCTGAGCACACAGGTTGGTGACTGCAGGCAGCACTGCAAAGGTGACAGGGGACAATGCAAGGGGCTGGTGGCACGAGGGGACGGCACAGAGCCAGGGCTGAGCCGAGGAAGGCCAGGAGGGAGGAAACTCTTGCCGCAGAGGGGAATTGCTCCGGTTCTCCTCCGGTACATCCCGACCTTCTTCTCCTGCCCATTGCCTCCAGCCAGGCCGGGCGGGTGGTGGGAACCGGGGCTGGCACAGCCTGCACCAGGGACACGACCCGCCCCGGGCTCGTGAGGACCGGCCTCATTTGCATCCCGGTGCAATTAACGACAGACGGGGCGAGTAATAACCTCATCCTGCAACCGGCCTCGCCCCGTCCCGGCAGGGATTGCACCGCAGGGTGCCGGCCGGGGGGCACCACATCCTCTGACCCGCTCTGCCCCTTCCCGGTTTGATTAGACCCCACGGACGCTTCAGCATCTTCAGGGTGGGGTAATTCGCAGCCAGGGGCTTTAGAAGGTGCAGCTGAAAAATTCCGTGGTTCTCATGTTAGTGTCCAGGGGAAACTCCGGGAAAGTCTGGGGAACAAGGAGCATCCCTCATCGGCGAGTGCGGTTAATCGGACCCCAGGCACGGACTAACTTGTAGAAAGGCCAACGCCAATTATCTGTCGATGTGCGCTGCGAAAACGCGGCTGGGGACACTCACCAGTAACTCCTCCCGTCTCCTGGGAGCCCACCGGGCCTGGGCAGCAGGACCCCCGCCAAACTCCGCCGCTCCAATGGCACCCAAGCACTCTCTGAGTGCCCAGGGTGGTCCCTGGACCCGAGGGGCTGCGTGTCCCCTGCCCACC
>NW_010115485.1:1169-1377 GCF_000699245.1 Pterocles gutturalis
GCTCAGCTCCCACCTGGCCCGCAGCCGGTGGTGCTGCTGCTTTTGGTATCACTGCTTCATTTTCTTTCTTTTTATTTTTTTTGTAATTTACTGCAGGCCAGGAGCTGCAGACAGACCTCTCTGGTTCACCCGCGCACCGCAGAGCCTTGTCCTCCCACAGGGATGGTGGCCGCTGGTGGCCCGGAGGGTGGCTGGTGGCTCCCGGCAC
>NW_010115485.1:1411-2330 GCF_000699245.1 Pterocles gutturalis
GCGGTGATGCCACTTCCAGCTGTCCATGAGCGCCTTGTCCCCAGGCGGGTCCTGCAGAGCCGGGAATCCCATCTGGGGCTCCAGAGCCTGGCATCGCTGGGAGGATGGAGCCAGGGCCGAGGAACCTGCCCGAGGCCGGGAGGGCCTCTCCCGTTGGGATGCAGCAGCCATCGCCCCGGGGCTGGGGGTCTCCCGCTGGGTTTCTTGGGGTTTTCCTTCTGTGTTGCTCTGTCCGTGGTGGACGGCGGCTTGCCGGGGTTTCACCAGCGCGGTGACACCGGGGAGAGGTGTCAGACCTTCTCCTCCCGCTTTCCATGGGACATCCCAGCTCCAACAGCAAAGGCTTTGCAGCGTGGTTGAAGGTGCAGCTGAAAGACGACTTCGCCAGAGCTGCTGCCTTCCCTCCTGCCTGCTCGCACCGGGGGACAGAGAGGAGCGGGTGGGACAGACGTGGGTCCCGCTGGGGACACAGAGCAGGGGGCAGGATGGGCACGGGTCCTGCTGGGGACAGAGAGGAGCGGGCAGGATGGGCACAGGTCCTGCTGGGGACAGAGACGAGCAGGCAGGATGGGCACGGGTCCTGCTGGGGACAGAGACGAGCGAGCAGGACGGGCACGGGTCCTGCTGGGGACATAGAGGAACAGGCAGGATGGGCACGGGTCCTGCTGGGGACGTGATGGGCCGGGCTGCTGCCCACCACCCCACTTCCCCCAGCCCCCCGAGAGGGGCTTGGAGCGGGGGTGAAGGTGGATGTGTGACCGAGTCCCACTCCCTGCCTGGAAACCAAGTCCCGGTGACAAGCGTGGAGGTTGACATTTTGAACCCAGCTGCTGGGGCCGGAACAACGCTGCTGCGGCATTGGGGAGGGGGTTTAGTGCCTTTGGGGGGGACCTTCTGTGGGTGCTGTGGGGAGCTCGGG
>NW_010115485.1:2425-2659 GCF_000699245.1 Pterocles gutturalis
CTCCCCGCCCGGGGAGAAGCCATCGGTCAGGGCGCTGCCTCTGCCGCCCTCCTGCTCCGATCCCTGGGAAAAGCCCTGGCTGAGGGCACACTGCAGATGGGGGAGAATTTGGGGTGATGGGGAGGGTCTGTGCCATGCCCGGGAGCCTCGGGAAGAGCCGGCAGCTGGGGCAGGGCTGAGCGATGGAGGGGAGCAGGGTGCAGCGGACGAGCACAGCCTGGGGAGCCGGGGGGA
>NW_010115486.1:0-1130 GCF_000699245.1 Pterocles gutturalis
TTACTATATTTTTTATTTTACTATTTTATAGTAAAAGTAAAAATATTATCACACTGAATTTGTACAGAAACTGGAATATAAGTAAATGCATGAGGTAACGTGTTATTTTTTCATTAAATTAAGTTGCCTGAAGTATTTTGGGTACATTAAGAGAGAAAATCATGTTATCAAAACCTGATCTTGTGCTGTGAGATTCTTAAAGACTTCTGGGATGCAATTCATTTCATTACAAAGTAGCCATATAAACCAAGCCTTGGCTGTCTCACTTTTCAGTAGCTGCATAAAAATGTGGGAGAAAACAAGAGTCCTTGTTTTGAAAGCACCAAGTAGATTTCTCCTTTGTTAATGGGCCTCCAGTCTTCCCACTGAACACTGAGTGATTTGACAAAATGCTCCCTTTGTGCTGCCCGGGAGGCAGCTGTCAAAACCGGTGGTACTACCTAAACAGACACTCGTTCCAAGTGTTTAGTCAATAATTACCGTCGCTTCTGAATTTTAAAAGATCTAATAGACTATATTTTTTAATAAACCCAAATGCTGAACTTATGGCCAGTTTTCTAAAGTTCTGAACTTTGTATTTAATCTAGAAAATTTTCAACCTAGGTTGTAAATAGGAAATTTGTCTTTTGCTGTATTCTTTGAAGTGTGAAATCTTCCCCCACTTTCTTTAATGGCTAATTAGAAATGTATTTTTTTAGGTTCTTAACTCTGTAAATCTGTTGAGGTTCTCGCCCAAAATGCAGTGTTCAGTTTGTGTTGTGAGTTAGGCATAAGTTCTGAGTTTTCTACATGAAGTGAGAAGAAGATTTTTCTGTCAGAGCTTTAAGAATCTGCATCCTGGTGGACAGCAGTGAGTTTTCTACATGAAGTGAGAAGAAGATTTTTCTGTCAGAGCTTTAAGAATCTGCTTCTGCTACAGATTGGCCGTAGTTGAGGCTCCTGTATGTCAGTCTCCATGGAAGTGCTTTCATTCAGATTTTTAAACCTCCATCTATTCTCCATTTCTTTATGGCAGAGGACCCCTTAATTAAATGTCTCAAGTGTAACATGGCTTTTAAAAAAAGCATATGTAATGTATAACTTCTTCTGATATCTTGAAAATACGCTAGGCTTCCTGTCCTTATGCTACG
>NW_010115486.1:1165-31184 GCF_000699245.1 Pterocles gutturalis
TTCTGTTCTCAGTAATATCTTTTAGTAGCATATTGGAATAACTTCTATAATAATTCCTTTTATAGTAACTTCTATTATAGTAATTTTTAGTAATTGCATGTAGCAGTGAGCATCTTCTTCACCTTCTCTTTAGGAAGAAAAAAATGGCCAGAAGGCTTCAGAGGCAAAGGAGGTGAAACTGTACGGTCAGATTCCTCCTGTAGAGAAGATGGATGAATCACTCTCCACGCTTGTTAAGTGCGAGTAAGTTCAGTTAAAAACAAACTGGAAACCAAACATTCTATTTTCTTTTTATTAATTTTCAGTTTTTCTGCTGTCCACTGTGCAGATGTGTTTACTATGTTTAAGTGTGGGATTCAAAGCAGCAGCTTTCTCTTCTTCTCAGCTAAGCTTCTCTTTCCACACACAGTTCCACTTTTTAATTCTAAGATCCCTGTCACTTAACTGAGAAAATGTCAGGGTAGATTCTGTATTGATATTTGTCCCCAGAAAATTGGTATATTGTTTATTGGTATATCATTATAGGTCCGTGTTTGGAGTCTATCAGCTAACTGGCACATTCATGATCCATTCCAAAATGTAAAAAAAAAAAAAAAAGCAGACCCAACAAGGACTTTCAGAAATAAATTAGAGCTAGTTCAGAAATGTCACTGCATTTGTTAAGGCTAGGCATAAAAAAAAAAGATAATCCAGTATGTCATGTAAGTAACTCATGGTACTTTCCCAGAAGCTAAATAAAGTTGCAGAAGTCTTGATGGTTTGAAGAAATTTCGAGTCTGTTTACACATCCAGTTAATTGCCTATCTAATGAGAGAAGAATAGACAATTATTTCTAATGTAATGGTGTTTGGACGTGGAGCTCTTGTGATATAGTGATCCCTTGTATACTGTGAGTTGATTATTCTTGCTTTTAAAGGAAACTATCGTTGTCTACAAACTGCATTGAAAGGATCGCCAACTTGAGCAGCTTAAGTAAGTGACAAGCGGGTGATCGATTATGTTTGTTTTCTAGTTGCTTGGATAGGACATACATTGTAATTTGTTATATGTGTCCAGCTCTGTACCTGTTCTTATCCTTTTTAATTCCTTCCTCTTAGAAAATTACAAGTGACCTTTAAAATTATCAGTCTTACTGGAGAATGCATGTTTAGCAATAACAGTGTATTAAAGCACGTATCTCTGTGCACTAGCTTTGGCAGTTGTCTCACTGTGTAAGTTTAAAAAAAAAAAAATCCATTCAGAAAGCACCTTTGTAACTTCCAGTGGGCCTAGCTGTGATATTCAAAACATAATCAGTTCTAGAGCGATTTAATGACCAATTTCCACGCTCATGATGGAGACAGTCAGCAGTTCAACAACTCTGTAATTGCAGTATTGGTTGGAGTGAGGCTGGAGTATTGTAGGTCTGGATGGAAAAATGCCATTCCACTTTGCAGAGGATTTGGTTTGATTTTGTTCTTACTTGAAAGGGGCATGCCATCTGCCTGGAAGTGAAACTGAACTTTTATTTCATGGGCAGCCATCTCTGAAACCTTGAAACTCCTTGTCTTACTGACTGTGTCAGAAGGTAGTCTGTTCAGAGTTAGTAAGGAGAATATGACATTTTACCTGACTTACAGCATCTCCTTATATGTGAAAAAAAATCCCATTTATTAACAAGAAACTTTCTTTTATCTGTTACAGAAAATTTGAGGATTCTGTCTTTGGGAAGAAATAACATAAAGAACTTGAATGGACTGGTATGCACTTCGTAGTATCAGCTCTCGCTAACAAAATGGAGTGCTGTCTAGAATGTGGGATAATTCCCCTATGATCTGTTCACTCTCGTACACACTGCTTATGAATTTTCAGATAGTATTTCTTTGTTTGTTTTTGTTTAAACACTTCATTTCTGGAGATTCTTCAGGGCTAATTTACTACATAAAAGGATTTTAGAAAGAGGGAGTTCATTGTCGTTGACAACAATGAGCAGAACTTTTATTTGAAAACTGCTGCGTGTCTGTAAAGCCCCTTAAATTCCACTGGCTTTACATGAAAGTAATTCCTACAGACTTTTTGGATGAGGAATTTTCTACCTGAAGACACTCAGGTTATGGTTCTTTACTACAAATATTGGTGGTCTTGTGAACACACACTTCATTAGAGTCTGGCCCTTTTATGTTAACTGGCACCCTGAGCAACTAGCCCCTCTAACACAGTTGTTGAATTGCATTCACTTTATGTATACTTGCAGTGCACAAGCAGCCAAATTTGTCTCCTCTGCCTCTATGCCTCTATGTCATATTCTAGTGTTATTATTTCTGTCCTCCTAAATATATTTCCTTTACTCTTAATTCCCATGGGTAATTGTCATGCATAATTAGGGATCTGCTTAAAAAGAAATGAGGATCAATATACCTGAGTATTTTCTTACATGAGGTGACCTGTAAGGGGTGAAGAGAGAATCTGAAGAATAAGGAAGATACACTTCGCTTACCTGAATAGTCCTGTCATTTTCCAGGAGGCAGTTGCAGATACTTTAGAAGAGCTGTGGATCTCCTACAACTTCATTGAGAAACTGAGGGGTATCCGTGTAATGAAGAAGCTGAAGGTTCTTTATATGTCAAATAATTTGGTGAAAGACTGGGGTAAGCCACGCCTCTCTATCCTGTAACTTCGCGTGCAGTATGGTGAATGCATGAGTTAAGTCACGAAGCGAAAAATAGTTCTGTAGGTACCTGGGCTTTAAGTCTTGCTGATAAGCCTGCAGACACACACGGAATCCCTAAATATCCACTCCTGCAAGAGATTTAAAATAGACAGAAAATTTAATTTAACTTCTAAGCCCAGTGGAGTTTGTTGTTTGAATCATCTTTCTTGGACTTCTTTTAAAATACATACCTGCTCTTTAACCTGATACCAGCTCAAGCCTAAGCAATCCCTAGCCTGTTGTATCTCATGCTGTTTATGTTTGCACTGAGTTGAAAGGAAGGTTTGGTGCAGATGTACTTTCCATGTTCCACAATCTGGTTCATGTTTTCACCTTTGTGGTTGCAGCAGAGTTTGTGAGACTGGCGGAGCTGCCGTTACTAGAGGATCTGGTGTTTGTAGGCAATCCACTACAAGAGAAATACGCCTCTGATCAGAACAGCTGGATTGAAGAAGCAACCAAACGGGTACCCATGCTGAAAAAGCTGGATGGTGAGTTTGGGGCATGAGGCAATTGGTGTGAGTTTAGCCACCCAAAGGGAAATGAATCACAACCTCAGAAATTCATCTGTGTGCCCAAGTAATGTTCCTCCCTCCTCTCTTTGGAGTTATTCAGAAGTAGGCTAACTTCCAGCAGCTGAATTTTGCAGCCCTGGCTACAGGATCTTCTGAAAGTGTTTAATGGATTTTGGAGTATTAAGTCCAAGTGGTCTCAAAGCTCACAGCTGGGCTTTAATTTATCCAGTCAAATAGTTTTAGTATGTAACTAATAGGGAACTGAAACATACTGGTTTGAAGTTCTCTTGTGGGGTTCACATGCTGACTTGTGTAACTATATAGTTAAGTGTTTAGCATGAAGTCAACAAGGCTTTCATCTGCCATGTTGAATTAGTTTCCCCCAACAAAAGAGGGTGACATGGGGGAATGGGCATAGACAGGGATATGTTCTGCTTTGCTTTTGGTGCAGGGGCAAGTTTTCAAAAGTTCATTCAAGTTTCCTAAATGCCTGAATATCCTCCTCTTGTCACTGCACTAAGGCTCAATTTCTAAGCTCTCCTCTCCTTTCTGTCACTGATAGGAAAATATATTAAAGTATGTCTTTAATGATTAGTGTAACAAAGTGAGATAATTTAAAAAATAACCATATTGTTTCTTGGAATCACATTAATATAATTGTATTTTGCAGTCTGGACATCCTAGTTAGGTATCACTGCTAACTTGGCCATGTATGTCATGGAAATTGCAGCACAAGGTGGGGGCCCAGCAGGAGAAGGGTGATGTGCTAGTGGGTTGTTAGCAGTTGAACCGACATGGTGCATCTCCCAGTGACCAAGTTAGGCTGATCTTTGCAGGTCCTGCCTTAGTACCTTTTTTATACCCTGTTACCCGAGAAGTTAGAAAAACATCCAACAGAAGATGTCATCAGTTGAAGGCTTTTGTAGTTAAGAGCAGTTCAGGTATGTAGAGGTTCATGTCTACAGTTAGAAGCAGTGTCAGGAAATACAACTCTTTCCTCTTTCTGCCAGGCCGACTCTTTCCAACAGTCCAGATTAGCTTTCAGGTATATCAGCATTAAATTTCTCTGCATAATCTATTTGTAAATTTTTGCAGATTTTTTCTCTTTTTTTCTTGTAGGTATCCTAGTTATTAAACAAGAAGAAGAAGATGAAGGAGCAAACTGATGACACTTTCTTGTTGGGTATTTAATTATTTAAGTAAAACCTCAGATAGCTTGGTACATAGAACTTTTATATAAGTGTTTGTTTTGAAGAAAATCTTTGTCCAGTTTTTAAAAGACCAGCTTATCTCCAGTCTCTCACCCAAAGAGTTAGTTACCAAAATTTGGGTGCACCAATTTTGTCAAGGTTATGACACCTTCTGTAGAGACCAGTGGAGTTGATTTCATCTGCTGTTTGGCTAGCAAGAGATCTTCACCTAAACTAATACATTGCTATTTTTAATCCCTGATTAGTGGTCCTTGTTATTCACTCTTGGGTTGTAATAGACCCATTTTAGCTTGTTAGGTGCAGCTGGCCATTATCATTGGAAACACTGAGGCCAAAAGAACAACGTTGTGGTTTAGAGACATGTTCTAAGCTTTGTTGTGTTTAATTTTGTCATAGGAATCCCTCAATATTTTAAATATGCAATTTTGCCTTTTCATCCCCTTAACTGTTATGCCAAACAGGCCCAGTACACACAAAAAAGGTAGTGGTCTGATGATTGCTTGTTACTGGCCTTAAGTTTTGAATGGGCTTCTTGCATTGGAACTCAACTGTGTTGCTTAGAAAGTCATGTATAGCTTATATATTTATTTATTCTAAAGAGGCAGTGGGAATTCTTTGCATGGTTTCAGTGAGACTAAAATATCTGCTAGCTTGGTTTTTTTTGTCTCTTACTAAGAAATTATTTTAGATTGGAATATGTGGCCTATTAGCCCACAGCTGGTTCCTAGTTTTGGTTTGGGTCACTGGTGGACACAATCCTTCTCAGCTCTGGAATTTTCCTATAACTAAGTAGGCTGATACTAATACAGAAACAAACAGTGAACAAAAGACCTGGGCTTGAGGACAGGAAATTTTGGGTTGGGGGATATTAATTTTTTGTGAAAGCACAGATGTAAGCAGTGGGAGAAAGTGTATGTAGTTAGTGGGGAAGGCGAGATGAGATGGAACGTGGGCATTGGAAAAGAAGTATTGAAGATGTACTAAATGTGCTATGTTGCAGGGTAACCAGTTTTAGTGAAGCCCCCTTATATGACAGGTAACTATTTTTAATGTAAAACATTAAACAATGATGAAGACATACCTGATTACACTGTTGGATGCCAATAGTGGGGTTTTTTCTTCTTCTCTTCAGGGGACAGATCGAGTCACCCGAGTAGATTTTTCTGCAGCTTGTTTTTGATTTTTTTAAAAGCTTTTCTTCTAATTCATGGTACCATCTTTGTTTAAACTAAAATGGCAACAAGCATTCCAGACCAGACGGAGAAGGGACGGAGGCAGAATGCCACTCCATTATTTTGTTTGTGAAGGTGTGCCAGGAGTTGAAATCTTGTAAGTCACGGTCAGAGATAAAAAGATAGAATTGGCCTAAGCAACAGTGGTACTGATCTCAAGTTCCAGGTGTAATTGTAGAAGATAATTCTCTCTCTGATCCATTTTTAAGTGAACAGTGTGAAGCAGAAGATTGCAAGACAATCACAGTATAGTTTCAATATATTGCTAGTTATTCTATGACTGTTAGAAGAATTCTTAAGCATTCCAACTTAAATTGGCAATTGCTGATAAGGCTTGAGTTTGATTTAGATCAGTTTCTTAAAATAAGGTCAAGAGAGCAATGGCAAAAACTATGGGCATTCTTCACCTAGCACAATGTATTTCCAAGCAGCTGTTCTCTTGACCAGAAAACAGTTTCTTGGTTAACTAATTTTCAGAATAGACCATGCAGTGCTCTTGTCATAGCTCTTGGTCACAAAGAAAAGCATCTGAACCTCTCTAGCTGCTCTCTTCTAGCATATGAACAAGTCTGGTATGCACAGCTAAGTTAGTGGCTCATCTGAAACAGGAGAGTGAGTGAGCCATGAGCACACGGTCCAATGCCAAGTAATCCTGCTGGTTGATTTTTTTTAAATACCTAAATATGATCTAGGTCTGTACATTTCTGAAGGTCGTGTCAGATACAGCAAATACTCTTGTGTTGGCTATTTTGGGACATTCTGAGAGCAGAATTGAACTTAGTGTTCTGACTGTGTGGTGATGATTGGAACAAGACACAGCTCCATTGACAAGACATGAGGGATAAGAGCAGTTCCAGGCCCTTGTAAGTGACCCATACAGGCTCTACCTACGGGAATCAGTCCAAGAACTACTGCAGTTGTTGGTAGAGGGGTGAGTATTGTGCATCCAGCTGTCATCAGCTCTTCACAGATTAACAGCACAAATTCTCTCTCTCTTTTTTGGGGGCTGCATTATAAATACCACCAAAAAAGAAAAAAACCAAATCATTATTAAAGGAATGGAGCATCCAGTCTCAGCACAATTGTAACAGCAGTAAGGGACACTTAATATAAGATTTCCCTCGTCTTTCACCCTTTCTGCTGTGATAAATTAGCACATAATTTAAAACTCTTCTGATAAAAACTGTATGTCGATCTCAAGGAAACAATACGCTAAGAAAATAATAAGCTGTGGCTCTCATTTGTCAGGAGATCCTTCAGCTGGGTGAAAGGTTCAGCTTAATGTTGCGTTGCCTGATCAATCATGATTACTCTCAAGAACAAATCAACCCCCCCTAAACCTCCAAAACAAGGAAAGTTTTCCTAAATTTTAAAATTTGCACTTTAAAATTATGCACTGGATGTGGTGGACGACATACATACGTGTCAGAAATAAAACAGCTGATTTGCATACTGATGGTGCTACCCCATGTCACGTATAAGCTAACAGAGACGCTTGGCCTGCATACCCACAGGGACTGGCTGAGTAAGATGCCAAAAGGCTTGTCTTTCTGTATTACTCTTTGCTCTTCCCCATCTCCTCACATCCAATAAAGCAGTAAGCACATTATTATTCATGGATGAAAAGAGCACCCATGTAAAACTTGCAAGCCATGTGGAATTCTGCTTTTCCCTGAGAAATGATGGAGGAGTAGCATCCACTTTATTCCTTAGAGAAATATCCTAAAACTAAATTAGTGATAGGAAATAGCTAGGTTTTTTACTTGCTTGTTAGCACATTGACCTGTCTTCAAAGAGCTGATATATGCAGTGATTATAGTGAGAACTGCTGTAAAAATGGGAGAAGAGACCTGAGGAGTAGCAGATGACTCAGGTTACACCAGAAGTAGACTCATGTAGGAAAGTCTTCAAGCAAGAGAGCACTTTTAACATCCCCTTTGGCTATCTTTTGTATACAGTAATTTTGTAGCATGACCAAGCTGTTAAATTTGCTGTGTTAAATTAAAATGTTCTTCTGTGAAACTTGTTTAAAAATAATATAATGTTATTTTATACAAATGTCTTTGGCTGTTGTGTAATGAAATAGTTCAGTTTGTGGAGAGCGTTCAGAAATTAAATTCTGTTCTCATTAAACTTTCCTAGCTGCTCAGGGAGCAATGTATTTAGAGTATGTAAATGCTGTTCCTTATTGCCTCTATATTTTAGAATAGAAAATAACATTGACTTTAAAAATGCTGATACATTGTGAGTGTTGTCATCTGATACATAAATATTTTTCAATCTTTTAAGACACTGGTTGTCGGACTTTGTTCTTGGGTCCTAAGAGAAAAGTCTACTGCTGTGCAGGAAAAAAATCCAAATAAATCAAATAAATGGCTAGTCTTTCTTCAGTACAAGATTACTAATTCACTTTGAATTTAAGTTCTGTTAACAGCAATATAATATCAATTCCATTAAACCAGGACTAGAGAAGGTTAACTGATTAATAAAACTTCTGTAATAGAAACTTCAGCCTTCAATAGACAGTGTCACTGAAATGTAATTTCAAAACTCGGATATAAAGGAAAAGCTTTCTACCCCACAGTCCACAGCAGATGGTGTCAATAACAAGAATAGCATCCCACAGTGATGGTTGTAATGCTGTTTAAAAAACATATAGGGAATTACTGCAGCATTCCTCACAATACCACTAACTCAAAGCTTACTAAGTCACTAAAATGCTTCATAAGGTGTCTTTCAGTAATTGAAATAACACTTCCACAAGTTTGGGCTTGGATCCACCAATTAAAAAAATGTTAAAACTGAAATACCCAAAACTTGTGTCTTTTTTTTTTATCATGCAAAGTTTATTTGCATGGTTCACAGATTTAGTACAAAGTAGCCAACATTTAGCACTTGTGCCAGTTGGATTCGATGGGGAGGCAAATACACTATTTAAAGCCCTAAGTGAAGTCTTAGTCTGGGGGCTGAAGTGAAGGCTTGGGGGTTCCCTGTCTCATTTGCCCACCAAGCAAAATACCACTTCTCCAAACGCTATTGCTGATCAACAGCCACATCCACAGGAGTAAATTAAAGCAAGGACTTCTACACTGAGCTGAAAAAACCAAACATTTTAGTGTCTTTGGCTGAGTATCTTGGCAGCTTTGCCAAGAATATTGAAATGAAAATTTGTCAGCATAAATTAATAACTACAAAGGAAACAGGTGCACTGCCTTAGAGTCTAACTGAAATGGAGCAGGGGCCAGTCAGACACTGATACACGTTTCTACCATATACTTTATGCAGTGAAACATTTGCAGCTTTTAATGCCTCCATGCCCATAGGTGTGAGAAACACCTATGTAGCCTACTTAACTAAAAACAGTTAACTGCCAAAACAGAAGGAACTTTTGTTTTGAGGATGGATGGAAGCATATTAATATTTAAAATCCACAACAAGAGATCCAGCTACTGCCAGAGGAAATGCGATTAGTGCTCTGTAACAAAGTACATTTAAAAAAACCCCTTAGATTCAGGTAACAAAAGTACCTTTAAGACAGTATTCACTAGAAGTTTTTTTTTTTTTTTTAACTCTACCATTGAAAAATATGATGCAGTATGATTTATAACTGGAGTAATTGTTCCTACAACCAGCATATTCAACTGCTAAGCAGCAGGAAAATGTTAACTCTTTCTCCAGCAGCTCTAGATTTACTCCAGTCTCTGTCCCAGCCACAGCCACCCAGGAATTCAGATTTAATACAAGGCCCCTCAGGTACTAAGTCAGCCCATGCTGCCTTTGCTCTCTGTAGTTGTTTCAGGTAGTGTCAGAATCCAGCTGGCCTTATTTACAGCAGAGAAGTGAACCTAGAACTATTTCCTGTGAGTTTCTAATATGCTATCAAGGTTCTTACTGTCATTCTGGGAAGGTGCTTGGCTTGGAGTGGGACACACCCACCATCAACACTTCTGTAAAGCAACTGGAGCTGCATCTGCCAGTTATTTTGTTGGATATAAGGCATAAAACACATTGCAGGTATCTCTGGGAGAAGTTTACGTTGAACATCCTCAATGATTGCTGTGGAAAATACAGAGGAGGGTATGAGAGAGACTAACTAGGAGGACTCAAAACCACTTCCTTTGCATGAATGCATCGCAATCACTGTGACCCCAAACCCTCATACCATCAAAACACTCAGCTATGAAACTATTTTTTAAACCTCATTTAATAAAAGGTTTTTTAGATATATAGAGGATATTAAGTAAATAAGTTACATAGTACATTACAATCACATCAGCAAGATTTCCTTTAGTGTATTAATATTTTATAAAAAAGCACACAAAAAATAAATTCAGTCCAGTCTATCACAACTGTACAGCAACAGGTAAATATATTTATATATGTACATTTTAAACATGTAACAGTCTTTTAAAAGGTGCCCTAGGCAGCGAACACAAAAAAGGAAGTGTCTGCTCACTTGTTAAAATAAAAGTAATATACTTTATTATAAAGCATTTATACAGTAATTACAAAGGCTGACTGCTCCTGTACAGTACACCAAAGCTTTGACTACAAATTTAAAAACAGAACATAAAAAGAATGAACACAAAAAAAAAGTTTATATCAAATCGGAACTACAAGGGGAAAAAATACATGTGGAGAAGCTGCAGGAAACTTTTTTAAAATATACAATTACATTTCTATAAAAATATATGTTGTCTTCTAAACGGGGGAAGTTTTTTTTCCAGGCTCAGCTGTCAGTGGAATCCTAGCCTTGGAAAGAAAAAGTCCTTAGACAGCTCGGGATTCAGAGTTTGTGTCTTCCTAGCATTTGACACAAGAGGGAATGAGGGTGAGTAAAGCAGCTGAACCCAAGTGACGAATTTCCATAGAAACTCACCCCTACAAAAATCAAACATGATTTGTAGACACTGGTTCTCTGTCTCTTTAAAGCTTTATAAACTTTCAGACATACATCAGAAGATAAAACAGTGAGAAAGTTTGTGGGGAAAATGTTGTTTAGAATAAGGTTTCTGGCAGAGGTAATCACTGGACTAAAAGTGCCATTGTATGAAAGCAGACGAGACTTCTATGGCTATCGCCCTCCCTACTCCCATTTCTTTTCCAATAGCATATGTATGTATAGGGCCTGAAAGAGGATTAAGAAGTATGTAATTGCTGAGAGTCAGAAAGGTCTCTATTTGTGATCTGGGAAACCCTTTTTTTTGAATGTTGATTTAAATTTAAGGTTGTTGCATTGGTAAAAATGACCAAAAATGTCAGAGGGTATTTTTAGGTAATTTGGACCTCACTTTACATGTCTAGTACGGGATTAACAGACGAGTTACCTTTAACCTTTAGACTTTCTCTCTTTGCCCTGCGTTAAAACAGCTATATTCCTACCTGGTCCTAGCTAGCAAAATGCCAAGGTCCTGCACAGCCGATTGAAATTTTGTAGGCCTTCAACTTACACAGTTGTGTTCTCTGATACCGTTACCTGTATCAGTAAATGGAAAAACATCAAATAAATGCAGCGTTGTTGCTCTTGCAGCTAGACTGCAGAACACCTGTAGCTATATCAGATATAAGCATGCACTTGTGACACGTATCTAGTAATTATATACACACACAGTCTTACAAAACTGAGATGCTATCCCATGCAGATCACAAACCTGAAAGACTGAATCTGTCTGTAAAGGGCAAACAGCACAGGCAAAAGTACGCCATCGGGGCAAAACACGATCTGTCGCTGCATCTCTGCAACAGCCAAAGTTGGCATCAAGACTCAAACAGGCAATGGTTTTGAAATACAGCCACCTGGCTACCGGGTATATGACCCTCTGAAGCCTGATCTCGCACTGTAAAAGGCAAATCTATTAGTACACATTTACAGAAGTTACAAATCTTGTATTTGTTCCCATAGAAAAGACAGCTAAAGCAAAGATATGCCCTGTTCAAACTCAACTTAATGACTGAGCATATACTGCCTTTTTTCTAAACAGCAATCTCTTATACTAAATGGGAATCAGTAAATAAGCCTTTAAATAATGGAAAATAATGAGCATAGGGTTTTAAAACTGACAAATCAACAGAACAGACTTTTTTTTCTTTTAGAACATAATTGGAACAACACAGTCTTAAATTAATATGTGCTGCAGTAAAGAGCCACTCAAGTTATTCCCTACCCTGCTAAGAAGAGTAACAGAATTAATTCCAGATTAGACAAATGCTTTGTCCACAGCAATCTGGGGTTGGTTGGTTTGTTTTTTTAAAACAATTCTCTGCCAACTTTTGCTCGTAGGCAGGATCCAATTCAGACGTAGGATCAGTTCCCAACTCTACCATAAGCACGTGGGCAGCAGGTTTGGTTTTGCTTGTTTGTTTTTAAACAAGACACTCACAGGAGCATTACCGTGACAGAAAAGAGGTCTTCTGGTGGCTACTAGGACTATGTAAACACGCTCAGAAACATTTCCACCTGATGCCACTTACTTGGAATATTTACCTGATTTCGGTCAGCCATGCTAACCCACAGCCATTAGAGGTTATCCTCAGAAAAAGCCCTTTTCTGATTTTCTTCCAGTGACAGCTCTCCCTGTATCAAATCTTTCTGTCCTCTTCTATTTCTACTGCAGCAGGGTAGGAGAGAAACAACCAGTACTGGATTCAGTGTGTAATATACACACTATTCCTGTGCAAATAAATAAAATCTCCAATTTGTTCTTAACAGCACCTCAATAGCTTATCCTTGATGAAAGGAAATACATTTCCTAAAATAGGGAGAATCAGTGAAAGATCAGGTCTTTGGAAGACTACAATAATGCTTGCAATCAAGCATCATCATATCTGAAAGACGACTAAAATGGTACTTAAAGCAATCCCATGATTTGCTCCCTAAATCTTTGCATTTAATTTCATCCAATCAGTTGTCACCATAATTTCCTGTGCCATACCCAAAAACTGCTTCAAGCTTGAAAACTCCTGAGAGCCATGACTAAATGTTTGCTTATTATCTCCCAGGCATACTTCCAGACACCAAGAATTAGTATTTTTTAGTGTACATTTACTGCATTTAGAGTAAATGCAGGTGATACACAGAGCAGAAGAGTAAAAGGCGGGGACTTTCTGCCCATAAGAACAGCGCATTTCAGCACGAGCCTCTCTGCAGATTTGCCTTACTGGAGAACACACTTAAGTTCTGCTACTTTAGCATCCTATTTTCTAGCTGGGACTATACCCACTAGTCAAAGCAAGCTGTCCGTCGCTTTTTCCTAAGCATCTGCTGCTGATCGTTGTCCGAAACAAGACCTGGAGCTAGACAGAGCTTTGGTTTGTCACAGTATGAACTGCCTCTGTTTTTTCCCAAACTGTCCGAAACAAGACCTGGAGTTAGACAGAGCTTTGGTTTGTCCCAGTATGAACTGCCTCTGTTTTTTCCCAAAGGGATTCCGCACTGATTGATTTTGCACTGTTCTATCTAGCAGGACAGTGAAAGCATTTTCCCTGGACGATTTGATTAACCTTATTTTAGTTCTCAAGTTTAATCAGATCTCCTCACCAATCCAAAAAAATCTTCATTTTTGACATGTTTCTCAATGTCTGCCAGTTCCACATCCATCTCCACTTCTTTGTGGAGAACTCTGTGTGGAGAACAACTCTAATGTGTTTCCAGGCCTTCCCAGTCTCTGTAAAGTAACTGCACACTGTTCTACTGCTGCGACACTGGTATTCCAGGCAAATACATTCATTACAACAGTATAACAATATCTACATCACTTTAAATCCTTCTTAGATATACTCACAAGCCCTGCATGTTGCTGAACTGTTGCCCTGCAGTTCTCAAAATACGGAAACTATTGGCAACTTCCCAGAAACATACTTCAGAACTTTAAGTAATTGCATCATTGCTTTTTACTGGAATCAATCCCAGTACTACAAGTGGACCATGAGGTCCAGCTGCTTCACCTACTGTCTGTCCTGGCACAGTGTGGTAAAGGTTCTGTTCTCCCTACGGGCCCTAGGATAATGGTAGACAAGCATTTTCTCCAATTTACAGAAGGAAAAAAGATAACAATCAATATTGAAACCCTTAATAGGAAGACTAATTTGCTTAAGCTTCTTTTTAAAGATTAGTAGCTTTTAGTTCTTTGCAGTTTTTGAATGATTTTAACAGTTCGTGACATGCCATCTGCTTCCACAGCCTGGTTAGTCAAGAAGACCTGTGCATGTTGGGACATGGAACAGTCATCCAACTGCTGAAAGGGAACACAATTTTGTATAGGAATGAGAAATACAACCTTGGCAGAAAACTGAACACTTAAATGCAAAAGTGTCAACACTGAAAAAAGTACAATCCTTAATGATACTCCTACTTATTTTGTAAGAGTAGTAACTGTTTCTGCTATTAAGGAAAAGGATTCTCTCCAAAGGCATACATACATCAAAACAAACATGGTACAATACACAGCCTCCCTGACTTAGAAAGTAAAGCAATCATGGTTGCATAAAACCATGGGGCAGGAAGAGACTGCCAGATGACACGCTGGAGATTAATGCCAGGTTGACTGGAAGGTGCCTGTAATCTAGCAGCTCAAAGGGTCAAGATTTAAAAGAAAAAAAAAAATCAGCCAGTCAGGAACACTCTCTAGTTCACATACAGCAACCCCTCTAGAAACCCTGCGGGGAATGCAGGAGCGATCGGCTCCTTCAGCATTGCACTGCTGGAGCAGCGTGCACACGACCTGACACAGCACCAGCACCCAGGACGCCGGGGGCTCAGGGTACCAGGCCAGGACTGACTGGCTGTGAAGCACAAGGAAGCAATCTGATTCTTTACAAAATAATGATAAATGTAGGCTATAAAGATGTACAGAACAATCCTGGTGCAAATCTAACATCTGAGTCACCTGGACCACTTCACTCCTTCTTAACTCTCTTTCAACCAGCAGGCTTTTGGTGGCTAGACTTTTTGGGCTATTAGCATGTGTCAGTTCTGAAGGAAGCGTCAGTCTTTCAGCACAGAGCAAGGCTCACAGCAGGACAACCCAGCAGGCAGGGCTGTCCAGCCACTGGTGTGGAAATAAATTATAAGCTCCTCCTGCACGTACACACTGTCTGACAGAAGTATTTGGGAAACTAGGGCCCCACCATACAAGCTCTTGATGATGGTATTTCAAAGAATAAATGAGGGCTGCCACAAGAAAGAAATGGATGTGTTGAGAGGTAAAAGCCATTCACAAAGGGATCACTACTGGAGATGAGAGTCCATTCCTCCTATCTCTGAGGTTCACACAATCCAGCACACGAGAAAGTCTTGGTTCATTTTTACTAAATAAACTTGCTCCCATTTATGCAAAGTCAAAACCAGCAGTTTTCATTTCAAATTGCACTTGTGAAGCCAAGACTACTTTCCATTAAGTTAATCAAAGGCAGACTATTTTGTTTTCCAAGACGAGAAAACCCGCAAGGCCTGTGGCTACTCTAATCCCACAGGATATTCTTATATCCGTTGCTGCATTCTTAATGGCATAAAAGAAACCACCTCAGGCTTCCTTTCGAAAAATAAAACTTCCTCTCAAAAGGAAAAAGAGTGTCTCGCTCATTCCACTTTTCATTTTTGTGAAGCAGAGGCCAAAAGTGCATACCATCTTTCCACAAAATTTGTTGGCTGCCTGAATAAATGCTCAGAAAGGCAGGAAAGTGTAACAGGAAGGAGAACTTGCTGAGAAAGGAAACATCTAGAAATCACCAGTGTCACAGTAACTGGATACACTTAGCTCAGAGCAGAGCATCATTTTCTTGCTCCGGTCTGGAAACCTTTATATCCAAGAGTCCTGTTATCATGATTCCTGACAAGCACAAAAAGAAAGGTCTGACTGACCTGAGAGAGAACTTACTTCCACTGCAGGTGACATTCTTCTATTATGTACCTCGTGTATCATTATAAATAGAATAGAAATCTTATTTGTTTAAAAAAAAAAAATCCATGTTGAAACAGATCTTTTCATCCACCATCCCAGCTTGATCAGTACTGGCAAGGTGAAGTGGAACACGTAGCATGAAGAAACTGCAGCACTTAAATTGAAACCTGATGGTTCAGGTAAGAAAAGTGCAAGCAAAAAAAAGTGAGACCACCAAGAGAGAGGTTGGGTCCAGCCTTGATACTCCCTCCACTTCTGGTCTGCTGCTATATTTCTGCATCTTCATCCGAGCTCACACTGCTGCTTCCACTGCTGCTGCTCCCACTCTCGCTGCTCTCTTCCTGCTGGGCCTGGCTGTGAGCTGCTGCCGCCGCCACTGCTGCTGCCGCCTCTCTCTCCTGCTGCTTCAGCGCGGCTGCCTTCTTCTCCTGCTCCGCGTGGCTTTTCATGTGAGCGCTGCGGCTCTTCACCTTGTAGAACACCCTGAGGAAGCACACATGTACATTAGCATCGCTCTCTCCTACAGGCTCCTTCATTAAGTCTCCCAAAGTGCTTCTGCCGCTCCAGCCTCAAGTTTATGAGCTTTGGCACAGGAACTCATGTTGGCACTGCAACAGAGCATCTACAGCAAACACCGCTTCTGACTCGGCGTGTGCCAGCACTGGGCAGAGTGCTAGCAGCAGATCCTGAGCACCCTCAAACCATTCGCTTCATTTCTTAATATAGCCTTTTCCTCTTCTCTCTCATTTGGCTCTTAAATTTTCTAAACTCAGTGGGGCAACACTGGTATCTGAAATACACACATGCTGCTTAACACTACAGGGCCCTGTTTTCTAGGCATTCCCCCCATGCTGCAAAAACACAATAAACATGGATGTGAACAATGGCCAAATGCCACTCCTGAGCCCTGTCTACATGGCTAGAAACAGTTGAGCTATTTCCTCCTAACTTTGCACTTCCATTATTTATTCCTCCATTTTTAGCCATTAACTATTTGGATTTGGCACCAAATGCCACAAGTTTAGACACCATTAAGAATCCTTGGCTGCTTCGCCTTTGTCAATGGCCAGGACCAAATCCCAGTTGCCTGACTTCTCCCAGCACTGCCCTTTCCAATGCCATGTGCTCCCTGAGGGCACAGAGACAGAGCACCTCGACAGGACCAGCTAAGTCCCAGCCACAGTAGGAATCTGTCAACGCCCCTGGTGACGTAACTAGATGGAGATTGCATTTTCTTGCCATCCCATCGGTGTCTTTTCTTTCAGTAAGGAGATAACCACTGGTATTATGAGACACTCTATTGTTTTAAAGTAAGCAATTATGTAGGGAACTGAATTTTCTTTACATGTATGAATGTGTTGGCAACAAACCTACAAAAACTACTGGAACTATGTGAGGAAAGACAAATATCCTTTAGACACAAAAGAAGGGTGCAAGTTTAACCAGATGAATTGTGTAGCCCCCAGCCTAATACCTGCTGCTGTACCAATGGTAGTGTCTTGTGTTTCTATACCACTGTTCATAAGTCTATACCATGTTCATAAGTATAGAGATTACTTGTTACAAAAACACAGGCATTACAGAGGGGCAATACAGCAGCTGGCTGAAAGTGCAGCTTAACACCAAATACTGCACATAGTTGAAATGCAGGTGGTGTCTCACTCCATTCGAGGAAAAACAGTCAGCAGCAGGCAATTATCCAAGTAGTAGTATCTTAATCTAAAAATATGTAAAACCCCCTAATCTTCAAATATTAGTGGGGTAATAAGTCATGAAAATTATTGCCAGTGTCTCTGGCCTAAACAGACAGAAGGAAAGCTCATTTGAGAATAATGCAGGAGATGCTCTTCTGCAATTCTGTGACTATTGCTGGTGGCGGAATTGTTCTCACCTGCCACATTTTTTACATGGAAATGTGTTTTCTGTGTTCTGAGTTTTACTGGTAGCATCTGATTTTATCTTTTGTTTCCGCCTTCTCCTCTGCACTGGAGCAGTAATAGGCTTTCGAGGCTTCACTGTTGTCTCCCTTGGCTTCCTTCCAATTCTGCCTGTGACAGCTGCCTCTTCACTCCTCATGTTGGCATCACCAGCCTTTGGAGAGAGGGGAACAGTTAAGGCAAACTGAAACTTAAACCCACCATCAGAAGAAAAACAATGGCTAAGCTCCTGCGCTTTGTTTATTCCAGATCAAGGTGTTATCTATTGAGAAAGTCTTCAGGATATTTTCAGGACATTTCTCATCATGGTCCTATGCGTGCACCAACCACAAAGAAATATACTGGAGCTTTTTTCCCTTACTCGTCCCAGTTGTCCCACCACAGCACACAGTCTTGTTGCTAGTAATACTCTTAAGCTACCTCAGCCCAGTCTCTTGCTGAAAGAAGTTAGAGGTGGAAACTTTTTACATTTGGAATTGTCCACCTGGTATTTTATAAACTAGTTGCAGAGTGAAGGTGGCACAGAAAGCACAACATGCACAATCAAGCACTTACTATTACACCATCTTGTAGTGTCTGTTCATCATCTCTGAGAGGAACTGTGCTCTTCTTTCCACTCTCCAACCCTTCCTCTGCCTCCTCTTCTTCCTCCTCCTCTTCCTCCTCCTCCACATGCCCCTGTTCTTCACTGTAAATGTCCCTTCTGGGAGGAAGAACACGTGCAAACCTATGGGAACTCTTCACCAGAAAATAAAGGAACTGTTAATTTTGGTGTAAGTGTCATTAATGTGACACAGGACAAGTTTGTGAATCTGGACTCCTCCACACTGGCCAGATTGCTTCTACTTTTGATTTTAGCAGCAAATGAGACAACAGACAAATACCAGACTTCACACCACAGCCCAAAAGAGGTGATGGAAATTTAGTAAGTTACCTTGATGTCAACTTCAGCTTCATCTTTCATAGACTTCTCATTAGCAGCATCAATGTCCCCAAAGATTAAGGTCCCATTCCGACCAATTTTCACCTGTTTCTTGTATGTGTAGTAGAACTCCACACACTGAGCCACTGTTTTGGTTTTTATCTGATGTTTAAAAACATAAAAAGTCCAATGGTTACATGATTTTAAGAAGGCTTATAAGTAATGGCTAAAGGTGCAATAAATACACTTTATATTTTTCTTTCCCCAGCAGCCTCCATTCCACCACAACTGCTGTTAAAGCCTTCTTTTCTGTGTCATATTTGCCCATACACCTCATCCCACAGCCCATCCCCTATCGCCACTGTTATTCACTAAGAACCACAGAATCAACTTTCCAAAGAAAAGCTGGTCAATGTAAAGGTGACAGAACCTGGCACTTTGTAAGCTTAATGCACCTCTTAGCCTCTGAAACGTTCCAACTGAGCTGTCAGGCTCGAGAGCAGCCTTTCAGTTTTATGGGGAAGCTTTATTTTCCAGCAGCACTTCAGAGAAGACCAGACCAGAATACCTATCCAAAAATGGAAAAGAAGGCTTGCAGCCCTTTCCCATTTTGACCACATGCATTTCATACACATATGGTGGTAGATAATTATCAGTGCAGACCCATGACTGTCTACATATTCTCTATCAGTGATTTTTATGGAAGTTTTGGAATATATTCTTAGTTTCTGGGCTTTTGCAACTTAGATGCCTTTTCAGAATTTATTCAGGAAATATGTATGCAGCTCCTGGTTTTGCACTCTCCTTCAGTCACTTCTCCCCCCACTGAAGTGTCATACCTCATGAAAATAGATGGGAATGATCATTTTTACAATCATTGTCACAAAAAACTGGCAAGAGATCCTAAAGGATGCATCATTCATGTATCCTTCTTTGGTCCTTTTCATCAGTAGCAAGGATGTGTTTCTATTTAGTTTTATAAACAAGCCATTTAAGCTGTCTTGGAACATTACAAGCACTCTATAAATATGCCCTGTAGCAGTGATATGTGTAGTGTGGATTAATGGAAGTAGTGCAGTAAGTACAAGGATTAAGTAAACAAAAACAGGAAAACATACATTACTGTTCTGGTGAGATTTTACGCTGTGCTGGATGATAAAATTTCTCTGAAATCTTTTGAGTGCAGGACTTAATGCTTAATACTGAGATTTCAGAAAAATCAAGACTGAACTCTCTGTATTAAATGCTCAGCAAACATGTAAGAATGTATCACTGCTGTCATAACAAAGAAAAAGTAACTTACAAGCTTCTGGACCAAGAAAAAGTCTTTCTTGTAGATTGCAATGCCTTTGTTGAAAAGTTTTTTTTCAGCAACCTTCCACTTGTCTGATCCTGTAGATAAAAAAAAAAGTTGTAACTGAAGCCCTTGCAATTTCAAATGTTTACTCTATGTACTTTTTCTTCATGTTTGCCTTAAATAAAACCAATACACCCAAGCAAAGGTGCAGCCTCACATCACACCAAATCCAGCATAACCACAGACTGCCGCAAAATCCTCCCCTACTGCTCCACTTCATCCCGCCTCTCATCACTTCCTTTGTGTTCGATCTAGTACTCATCACCAGAGGTTAACTCTGTTCAGCTTGCGAAAACTGGCCAATTAGAAGAACTAAGATGTTTTCCAACAAAACAGCAAGGTGAATAGACACACTTTGTGGTGGCCCAGTCATTAGATTTTACACAAAGGAAATGGTGGGGTGGAAGAACATGATCTTCTCTTCTACCAGCAGTCCACTGTACTTGAAGATTTATTACATCTCAACTATTCCTACTATCCTAGCACCCTTGCCTCTAATAATAAACACATTTTGGAATCTCCTCCCACCTTACAGGTATTAC
This sequence comes from Pterocles gutturalis, assembly GCF_000699245.1. NCBI lineage: Eukaryota > Metazoa > Chordata > Aves > Pterocliformes > Pteroclidae > Pterocles > Pterocles gutturalis. Next base: position 21,470 of record NW_010115486.1, read on the forward strand.
TGAAGTAATATTTCCCAAGCATTATAGTAGGAGTATGTAATAAAGAAGAAATGTAATTTCTTTGCTTTGTGGTGCCAGCTATTACATGTCTCTCTACCACCTTGCATCAGGTCTTTCAGGTGGCTCGGGTCACTCTACGTCACTGAAGTTAGTGTCATTCAGCTGACTATTTTCTAATTAGGTGCAAGACTACAAAGGTAGTTTACAGCATTTAAATTTTGCAGAAACATTGACAGGCATCAATAATTGGCGGAAATTTCTCCGGCAAGCTTGAAAACTCTTCCCACAAAACTCCCTCTTAACTCCACCCTGGAAATTCACACCAGACAGGCTGTGGTTCTGAGGTTACCACAGCCTTTATTGTACGTACTAGCCATCTTTCTGCATTCTTTGTGCTTAGTGCAAGGGGTCATATTCCCTTTTCTCCAAAAAGGAAATCAGAACACACACATATGCAAATACACACATGCACATGTTCTGAGAGATGCAGTGTTTCTTACATTGTATGTATCATAATTTACACAAGCAAAATTCCTGGCAAGCCACAATTTCATTTACAGAGAGAAGAGTGGTCTTTTAATCTTATTGTAATGTTACAGAGTTCCCCAAAAGAGCAGAAAAGGATGGAAGGATTCCTTTATGGTAGACCGGCAGCACACAATTATTCTGGTTAACAAACCTGTGTAGTGATAATCTGCCAAAGGGTGGGTAGGTGATCGCACTGGCCTCTTCAATAGCAGTTTGGTCAAAGCTCCCTAAGAGAAACACAAAATAATTTAATGTTTGGGGTATTTAAAAACAAAGATCAGGCAATTGTTAATCCTCTCCTTTCTGGCAAGCAAACTGAGAAGAACCATAGCACAGTTTAACATTTGGGACAAGTTTAAAATCACATTCTTGACTATCCACTGAGTCCACTCACATCTAAAAATGCTGCCCTAAATGATATCTTAAACATCAAAGTGGTTGTGATCTTGTCTCACTTAACCAAGAAATATTTCAAAAACAAAACAGAGCAGTCATGGGACTGAAAGATTCTACACAAAAGCCCCCTCTCAAGCTACTATTTACTTTGCATTTAAACTGGAAGAGCTTTCAATGTTAGCAGGAAGGAGAGGATGGAGTCATGCTTCCATGGGCAAACTACCTTAACAGTGAGCTCCTGCTGCCAGGAGCAGCCCTGCTCCTCCCTAATGCCAGCAACAGCATTCACAATGGTGGGCTGGTTCTGGGAACTTTATCTAGCATGTACACACAAAAATTACTTCCTATTTGTTCTCTTCTCCAGTGCAGGTCAATACAGTCTCATAAGTGTAAGTGCTGGCATGCTACAGGGGACGGGAAACAAGCAGGCAGGGAAAAGTGTGGGATACTCCTGACCACAGGGCTGATCTGTGCCAGGTTAAATCAATCATAGGACTATAAAAGGAGTATGACCCTGTCCTACACACTACACTCTGCTCTTTGATTCTACCTCACAGGGGTGTCAAAAGGCATTTATGAAAGTGTATCATATCTTACAACACTGATACAGAACTAGCAGCACAGCTGTTCTACAGACATGCACAGAGAAGTTAAATGGATCTGTCAAAAGTCAGAGGAGCAAGACACTGCACTTTTGGAAGTCTCAGCTTCGGCCCCAGCCTCTTATTTTTCCTTCCAACATGGTCGTCTTCCCAGGAAGACAACATTTAAGATGCATTTAGCAGCTTGCTCGCCCCAGTAGACTGTCTGTCTGTTAAAAAGCCAAACTTGTCAAAGTTGGAAATAGGCAAGATAGTAAGTGAACATGGTACTGTACATCAGGCAGAACCCACTCTAGGGACAGCAACATCTCCAAGGGACACTAAACAGTGGGAGCCAGATGCACAGGAAGGAGTCTGCAAGGCTCTCCTCTCAGGAATGACAGGTTACCTGGCCATCATTAACATCTTTGACCACATCAGGGTGAAAAGCTGGGAAGACTCACCAGAATGCTTCCCTTTGCTTCATGTAAGAAATGCAGCGCCAACTCCTGGTTGGTTCCAGCCCCAGGAAAAATGCTTGAACAGGCAGCAGCTAGCAGGTTTTCCACTATTTTCCACAGAGGTACCAAACAAATTCAAAGAAGAAGATTAAAATGGATTTTCCTACAGGATCCACATCATTAATTTTGAAGCACAGATAGACATAACAGAAAGTAAAACTTTCAGAGAATCTGAACATCCTTGCAGATTTATCTGGGACAAATTTGGACACAAGAACTTATTAGACTGCAAGGTCAAACAACATTACTCTGCACACAAGACTATTTACACATGGAGTTTCTTGCAGATCTCCTCTCCTGCCTCCTATAATGTCTTCCCATCTCACTTCACATCCAAGATTTTCTGAATTCCCCCCTTTACTATATTCTGAAGTTCCATTTCACAATACCCTTTTTTCTCTTTCATCAGAAAGACTTCTTCCAAGCCTGCCCACTTTCTCTTCCCTTCAGGATTCATACACGCCACAGCCCATGTGCACCAACAGCAGACAGCTCCCCAAGTCTGCTACTAGGGGCCACAACCCCTGCTTCCTCATCCTGACTTCCGTCTACAACTTGATTTTTCCAAAATACTATTATGTCTAGAACATCCCTTGAAAATACAGAAGTTGAGTGCATGTGGTGTTCAAATGGTAACAAAGAGACGGAAGCTTCACTGAACAAAAGGCTGCTCTTTGCCTGACCAGTAACAAATGGTGCCATTTATCTCAATTAAAAAACCCAATCCTATCAACCTCCCCCTGCCACACACAACCACAAGTTTTACTCCTTAACACTGTTTTCAAGGCCACCCAAACATGTCACTTGACTGTCAGCTCTGAGAGATTTAAAATTATGCCTACACTAGACATGCAGTCAACCCTACTACAACTGTGATATTTCGGTCCCATTTACCAGCCTGCCACATTCTTACCATTCCCTTGGGTGACTTTGTTGGTTTCCAGGTCACCCCACGGCTGCCACACCAGCTCTGCTTTATGTTCATCAGCTGCTGCCAGAGATCTGTCCTGGAGTGATGGGATTTCTGCTTGAAAGCGAGTTCCTACATTTATTCGCCTGCAGAGAAGGTAACAACTAACGGTCAGGCCCCCTGTACAATATGCAGAAAGCCTCTATCTCTGCTAAAAGCACTAATTATGAAGAAATTGAAATGCAGCAGGCTCCTGCATATAACACGAACAGGTTTCAGGTGTTGCAGGTTACATTAATGACTCAAAAGGTGAGAGGTTTTATGTCTATTACCAGTTTCCATTGTCTTATCAACAACGGTTGGAATTGTATTTAAATTAGGATTTCCTAACAAGTGCTCAAAGAACAGTTATTAGCTTTCAGTAATCATCACTTTTTGAGAGGCTGTCACATGGACTCCTCTTGTGGCAAGCTTGCTCCTCATGCATAAGATAGGTGAGCAAGTTTTAGTATTAACTTTTTACCAGCCAGAACTACGGAATCATAGCACCATTTAGTCTCCACAAGTCCTTTTCAACCTATCTGGTCCAACTCTCAATTCAAAGCAGGATCAATCTCAAAGTCTGGTCGTTTATAATCTTTGACACAAGCTAGTTTCTAGAAGGTACTATTTCTAACAACTGAAACAAAAAATAGAAAACAATGAAAGCTGTGTTGCTCATTCTGTACCAAAACCAAATCCTGTTATTTTAGCAACAATCCCATACTTGGACATTCTGACTTAGCAGACAGATTTTTCACACCATGCAATCCACAGAGCACTATACCTGCTTTAAGTTAAGCGACCATCCACAGAGATTCTACTCTGTACTAGCAAACAGGATTTTGTGCACGGAGATGGGTAAGAACCACCACTGAAAGACTGCTCTACCAGACTCGGACGTCTCTAGGTCCGCACCAATAGCACACCAAGCAGTGAGAGCATGGATGTCCTTTGCCATTGCTCTGCATCTCTTACTCAGTGGCAAAAATATGCAGAGAGACAGCAGTAGCTACACAAACTCAGTGCAAAATATACTCAACTTTCTAAGTAATATAGCAACTACATATGCAATTCAGAGGTCCAGAAGAGAGAGCAAAAGAAATGTCCTAAGCCAGCAAAAAGACCCTTCAGAAAACTAAGGTATGAGAGAACAGCTGCCGCTCAGAGCACTTAGAATATAATGAAAATCTCCTAATCTGAAACAAGATAGCTATGCTTAATGCAAAAAATGTTCTTTTTTCAGCTGTCAGTCAACTAGCATCATACTGGTAGCTCCTGAATTAGCAAAGGATGGAGAAATAAGCTTTTTTTTTTTTTTAAAGAGTAGATCAGGCAGTACCTACAAGATGATTAAACTCTGGAGTTGCTTCATTAGAAAAAAAGGTAAACCTCCCTGCTCAGGGAAAGGTTTGTTATAATTCTCAAGTCTTGGCTTGGTTCCCTGACAGCATGAGGGGAAACACAATTACCAGAGAAAAAAACACAATCCAGTACAATAAGGAATAGTAACAAAAACATCCGAGAAATGCCAGCCTATAGACTTTTCTAGTCCTTTGCTGTCCTGAAGACTTTGAAGCAAATGGACTGCAAAATCAGTAGGACCCAAAGATCTGTGACACCAGCTGCCTATTGTACCACTTCACAAATAGAAGAACTAAGGTTCATTATCACACTTCCTACGCCAAACCTCTGCAATGAAATGACCTTTGAGAAGCATCAGCAGAAGGCCTGGCAAAGCACAAGCAATTAAGAACACAACATCAGGTAATCACGAGTTACAGTCAACTTCTGACAGAGTGAAGACTACAAATCAAATTAAACATTTTCTTAAAAAAAAAAAAAGTACTTCCTGCCATATTTCCTTTATAGAAGATAGGTCTACATAACTGACCACAACAGTGCTGCACAAACTAGCTTCAGAGCAGCAAACTGATTACTTTGACAACACAGAATGATACCAGTTTGTTAATTTATCTTGGTTAAAAGTTAAACCTATCTACCTGCGTAAGCACCTGCTCTGTAAGACTTTAGATAACAGCAAGACAACTCTTTGCACATAGCTCCCTTTTGGCAACAGAAAATGAACTTGCATTACTAAGTTACTACGGTTTGAAAATTCCAGCACCAAATTTGAAAGTCTTCACACAGGACTAGAACTGCAGATAAGTTTATGTCATTAACTTCATCAATTTAAACCAACAGACACAACAGCCAAATAGAATTGCACCACAGAGAGTTCCAGATCAAGACTTGGAGCGAACAAAAAATATCTGTTCAAGAAGAGGTTCCCTGGATTGGTGTGCAATGAACTAACAACAAAAAGATGAATTAAGCTATCTTCAAAACAGATTTAAAAAACACCAAATGTGCTTATTTCCATGATCAGGCTCAGCCTGGAAGAGATTTGCAACAATGACAAGAATAACCTGGGTTCATTCACAATCGCAACATTCGCTCAGGACAGCCTGCTGCCAGAAGTGCAGAAAACTCAGCTTCAAACAGGAAGGCAGAATGGAAAAAGGGCGAGAAAAAAAGAAAATGACAGCAAATGTACCAGTTCATTTTTAAAATATAAGCCATTTCAGAAGAAAAAGTAAAAGCAGTCTGGTATTTAGTTGGGGAGAGTTTGAGTTAAACATCTCAAATGTTACAGGATACACTGCAGAGCTAGAGCAGAGATTCCTGACTGCACAGAGTAAGCTATGCAGAGCCACGGGGGTGTTTCCATGTCACACATCTCCATGTTTAGATTTCACAACAGCTCATTAACCTAGGTTTAATAACGAATTGGAACTACTGCGCTGTACTTCTACAGCGCTGAACTCGAGCTGATAACACTCCCAGAGGGTTTGCAAGGGTTGTGAGAGGTATTCGCTGCTGGTTTTTTTGCTACTCTTCTCAGGTTTAGTGGGACTGGCACCAAGCCGAAGCTCGTAACTCCAGCTTCCATATCTCCAAACTCTGTTCCCTGGTGCTGCTGGGTCCGCATGTCTGAGCTTTCCCAGCACACAGTCAGCTAAAAATACCAATGAGGCTTATTAGCTCAGGCCACTCACACTGTACGCAGCTGGCTGCAGTGCCTCCACACTGAGCTTGCCCAGGCAGGAGCAAAGTCATGTTCACAAGTTGTGCTGCAGCTAACACACACCACACGGATAATCTGCAACCTGACCAGCCCACGTGAGAGCTAACCACATTTTTCTATACTATGTTTTGGTCTTCCTCTAAAGGAGCATTATTTCCCCACTCTAAAATGAACATACAACATACAAAGAAGTGTTTGGACACAGATTCACCTTTAGCCAACCAACAGTATTTCAGCCAGATGAGCAGTAGCAGAAAGCAGTTAGCATCACCAGAATTACCAGGTGCGTCCGCCCAAACAAACATTATTTATCATATGGAGTGATTTTTAATAAAGACAATTTTGAGTCACTAACAGGAAGAGCTTTAATGTTTCTAAGAGAGACATCAACTGTACAGGGAGCAGCTTGAAGGTTTAGGAGGAAGAAAAGCAGCACATTTACTACCAGGCTAAGAATCTACTGCATACTTACGGTTCAATGCTGACTGGGGTGGCTTCCCCCACTACTGTAAGAACAGGAGGAGTAACTTCTGAACTATCTGCAAGGAAAAGAAAACTGCTCAGACAGCTCATCTTTGCATTTGAGATATATTCTACACACAGCTTGTAAATCTATCAGAGCTACCCATCTCTCAAAAAAAGTATCCATATGCTAAAGGAGTTTAATACAACCAAGAACTTACCTTCCAGTCACCATCTACATCTTAGTAATAACTGTTTACAGTCCCCTCAGTTCAAGTTAATGACAATCTATTATAGAACTGACTTTTCTATTCCTAAAATCATCAGTAGGGGGTGTTGCAGATTACTTGTAAATACATCTTAACATGCATGCCCAGATGGAAGCAACACTGCATTTTCTCCATCCGAGCTCTCCACACTATCATGAAGAAATCTCAGTTCCACATAACCACACCTCCTAAAGTCATGATCTTCCTCCTACTACTCCACAGTTCCTAATAATAAATTAGCCAGTAAAGAAAGGATGAAGTGGAACTTACTTGATCTAAGAAGAGTTCTGTGAGCACTTTTAGGAGTCATTGGAGGTGGAACTGAATGACCACTTGAAGAGAGGATAGCATTAAAATATAGTCCAGATCCTTCTCTTACTGGACTGAGAATTGGTGGAGGAGTGTAAGGAGGTAGCTCAAAGTTCCTGTCTGAAGGATGATCTGCCAGACGGACAGGTGACCGTAAGTGGCTCTGATATGGAGTAATGTTAGAATAAACAGGTGGTGCAATAAAGGTGCCAGCTTTTGGTGGTATGAAGAGTGGCTCAGGTCTTGGCCGCTGCTTTGGTTTCCGGGCAAAGCCCTCTGCTTCATCCTTTGGAACAGCATCTTCATGCTATTAGAAAAAAATTACATAATTTCATTTTAAAACCTCAGGTTATTTGAAAAACTTCAGTGGGATAACAACATTCCTTCATGGAAGCTCAAAATCTGGATAGGGCAGCTGGAGGGTGTCTCAACAATTAGCACAAAGGCAACGAGGGAGGAAGATCATAGGGAATGGAACGGACACAGGAACTATTAGGTAGCAACACTAGCTCCGAGTGCTTAACAAGTTATATTTTAAAAGAACTACATATGTCTGGTCCAACCTCTGGCTGGAAATATAATGACCTTATGGTAGTTTTAAAAGAGGACAAAAGTATAGCAGAACCCTGGTACAGATACAGGGTGACACCAAGTAGCAATAAGAGAACAGAAGACAGATTAACAATATTGTCTTAGATGGTCAAGCATTTAAATGCAGAGAAACCTCCCCAGATGCCTGCCATTTATCTGGTATCTGAGCATTCCACAGCACTTCTGAATATAAGAAATAAAAAAAAAAAACAAAACCAAAAACCCACTCAACAGCACCACACTGAAGGGGAATACTCACGTACTGACCTTCAGAACCTCAGTAAGAGATTTCAATTCCATGGAAAGAAATCTTCACTTTGTATTTTATTCATATACGGACATGTGTGCACTACTTACAATTTATTACTATGTATGCATGGATAAAGCACTCTTTACTCACACAGACTATTTATTCTAATGTTATTATCTGTCTTTATTCACTATTTAGTAGTGGGGCATTGCTTGACTGTCCTAGCATCAGCTGGAGGTCATGAAAAGCCAGAGATGCCCAAATACATGGCAATATTATGATGAAAAAAATACATAGTCCCCAGAATACATCCATTCCAAGGTTGAGCCTTGAGATCAAACTATTTTAATAAAAAAGCTTACGGATAAAAACTATGTCATTAAATCTAACAGATTTCACAGAATCACAGAATGTTAGAGATTGGAAGGGACCTCGAAAGATCATCTAGTCCAATCCCCCTGCCGGAGCAGGACACCTAGATCAGATCACACAGGAACGCATCCAGGCGGGCTTTGAATGTCTCCAGAGAAGGAGACTCCACAACCTCTCTGGGCAGCCTGTTCCAGTGCTCTGTCACCCTCACTGTAAAGAAGTTTTTCCTCATATTCAAGTGGAACCTCCTATGTTCCAGCTTGAACCCATTGCCCCTTGTCCTATCACTAGATGTCACAGAGAAGAGCCTGGCTCCATCCTCCTGACCCTCACCCTTCACGTATTTATAAACATTGATTAGGTCACCCCTCAGTCTCCTCTTTTCCAGGCTAAAGAGACCCAGCTCCCTCAGCCTTTCCTCATAAGGGAGATGCTCCATTCCCTTCATCATCTTCGTGGCTCTGCGTTGGACTCTCTCTAGCAGTTCCCTGTCCCTCTTGAACTGAGGGGCCCAGAACTGGACACAATATTTGGCTCATTGTATTTTAGGCTATTCATACCTGACTTGAGGTTTCCATGTTAGTATTACGATTAGATCGCCTCCGAGTGACTATCACAGAAGGCTTGCGTTCACAAGGAGTTCGATCATTTGTTTGGCCTCTCTGGAGCTTTCCATCCTCAGACTTTTCCTTTCCAAGGCTCTGCAAGTCAATTTTTCTCACTGGCACTGACACAGGAATGATAAGAGGCACAAGGCTGTTATCCTCCCGGGGTCTTTTTGGAGTTGGTGAAGAACTGGCAAATTCCACAACACTTTTTGCAGGTGCAGGTCCTGGAGCTGCTATCAGCACGCCCTTCTTCTCTTCTGAAGTATCCAGTTCCTGAGAAGAAAAACAGATTCCTTGAAAGTTCTGTAGTACTTACATAATAAATCACATGGTATCTCACAGTGTATATCAAGTTTCTCAATGGAATTTGCAAGCTGAAATGGATTTGGAAAAATGTTACTGGAAGACAAAGAATACTCCATTAAAGTGTTACCAAAATTTCTTAGAATCACTTGAGGATTGCCTGAAGTCTCAACTGCTAGAAGATCTGTACACATCATTCTTAAGGATCATTTTATTACCTATGCTTTGACATTTTATTTTCCAGATGAATTTGTGCCCTTCCATATAACTTCCAACAAAGGTTCTTCAGTTTTAGCAATGACCACAAGCTGCAAGTTATTAATTTCAAATATTAGACTTCCACTCCTCAAGAGACTGAACCATAATAATCTTAATTAAAACTCTCATTAAAAAAAACAAGCTAGCTTTTTGATGCATTTTTTCTGATTTACATGACAGAGGCAACTTTCGTCACTATAAGTTGTGATGGGTTTGCCCTTGGCCAGGAG
>NW_010115486.1:31213-33081 GCF_000699245.1 Pterocles gutturalis
CCCAGCCCAAGCATCGGGGAGAGAATTAAAGTGGTAAGGGAAAAAAGGACTCATGGGTTGAGATAAGAACAATTTAATAACTAAACTACAATAATATTGAAAATAATACTACCTGCAAATATACAAATGAGTGATACTGCCCCCCCACCTGATGACCAAGGCTCAGCCTGTCCCTGGTTAACGATCCCGGAGCAGGGAGAGTCCCGAAACCACACTCACGGAATGGAGATAACAGTCCGAGCATCCCAGACCAAGAGCTGACTGGGGTCGGGGGGGGGAAAGGGCTTGGGAAAGCGACCACCCGGAGTGAGATGACCCGGAGCAAGAGAGATCTGGAAACAAAAACTGCCAATTTTCCGGAGGATCCTCACCTATATACTGGGCATGACGTGTATGTTATGGAATAAATTATTGGCCACTCTGGGTCTCAGGCCCGAACCTGAGATCAAATCCTGGGCTAGTAACTGGGGCTGTGCTCCCTCCCAGCTTCTCCTGTTTGCGGACAGCCAGAGAAGCTCAAAGACCTTGGTAGCTGCATAAACATCACTTTTTATCAGCTTTCTTCTGAGCACAAATTCAAAACACAGCCTCTTGCTAGCTATTATGAAGAAAGTTAACTCTGTCTCAGCTTAACGCAGGACATAACTGGAGCCTCTGAGGTTTGTTGTCTAACCAGGCTTGAGCATGAAGGACTTTTACTCATCAGAATCAACAAGGCATAACTGCAAGTCAGCACTTTGTGCACTGATATTACACCTTCCATGTCTCTGCTTTCTTTTACTCACGGAAACCCTAGAAAATTGAGCTCCAACAAGATGGGAAGAGAGGATGAGTTACTGAATGAACACATGGATACTATAACACCAAATGGCCTCAGGTACTGTTCAGTAAGTGATTTCTAGTCCCTCAAATGACTATCCACATGTTCGTTCCACTCCCAATTCAAAAGCAGTTGCCAGCTCACTCAGAAGCCAAATGTTAAAGCATAACTTTCAAAAACACCTCTCTTCAGGGATGTAAAAGGCCTTCTTGAGCTCTGGTGAAGTGCAGTCTAGAAGCCATAGAAGATGTTCCTTTTGGTACTTCAAAACTTCTAACTTCCAGCTCCATTCAGAAAGCCTTTGGATAGGATTAGGTATGCAAACTCCTCCATCAGAGCCACAATCCACTGAGGAATCACCATGGATAGCTGTGTTTTATAGGTGGAAACTAGGGCACATTATCTCTCAGATATGACAAGAGCTCTCTAACCTGGACTTCCAAAATTTTTCAGAAATAATCTATTGTGTGCCATTATGACTAGAAAGCTAGAATAAGTAGGTTCTGTCGTAACAATTCAGACACCCCCCAGTCATTTCACTGTGGTCACAGATCAAGAAAGCCACTTCACTGAGAGAACATGCTCCAGCTGGCCCACAAAGAGTCAACCCATGACAGCTAGATGGGCTAATTAGTGGGACTGAAGTCCCACTTCGATACTATATTTATATTGAGGGAAGCGCAACTGTATCATCACAAGATGCATCAGCCAGAGCCTGGAGCTAGTGCTCTGGCCCCTCTCCAAATGAAAGCCCTGGCTATTTTTCTTGCTTTTAAGAGCAAACAGGTCCACTCCAAAACACTAAGCCTTCAAAAAAGGCTAGGCACCAAGCTTGAGCAAATAAAATAGAACATATCAAGAATATTTAGGAGGGCCTCCTTTCAAGACCTTTTATTAGACGTAAGGCTAAGCATGCACGGAAAGGTTGATCCCATAAACACAGCAGTTTCGAATTCTGACTGCTTCTTCACAGAGACTGGAGTTATCCGCCCCCACCACACAATGAAACACAACTGAAAAGTCACAACTGGCATGAATATGAGGGCAT
>NW_010115487.1:0-6891 GCF_000699245.1 Pterocles gutturalis
GTAAGCTTCCCTTAATGCACTCAGCATCCAAAATCCTGGTTAGCCTCCTTTGCACACTCTTGTTCCTTCTAGGAAGGAAATTCTACAAAAGCTATAGAAACCTTCAGTGAAGTCCTATATAGACAAGAGTAGCATCCCCAGCTGCCTTTGCTCAGAAACATCACCAGCTTGTTTGTGTTCCAGACTCTATTTCCTAATGGTTTCTTCCCTAAGAGGTATATACATAAGTGTGGCAGTATTCTTTTTGTTGTGGAAGTGTTGCTGGAAACAGAGACAAAGGAGTCACGATCTTACTGTTAAAATAATCACTTAGAAGCAGAACATCAGCGACATTTTTGTGGATGCAGATATCAAGTCTCTCGCTCAGATCATGGCAAGAGAGTGAAAGAGAACCAATTCATGTGTGGCCAGCAGAAACAAATCACTTCATTCCAAGTTTTGAATGTCTAACACTATGACATTTGGTTTCTGGTTTTTGCTTTTCTTGTTGCTTCTGAGAACTACACACGAGTTGTAAAACTGAGATATGTTGAGTCCTTAAGAGGAGCTCAGATATGGCTTGGTGAAAAAATCTCATGAGTTCCAGTGTGGGATTTGTGGGATTTGTTTTAGTCTCTGACACAGATTCCATTTGTGTTTCTCAGATAAGTTTCATTACTGACTTCCCCTTCTGCTGAAAGGGATTATGATTATTTTATAATCATGCTGAAAATGTGCGTATGTGCTAAAGCAGCTTTAATCTTATACTGAAATAATAAAGAAACCAAGCAGTAAGATGACATAACTAAGACTAACTCTTTGTGTTTAGAGAAGAACGGCTTTATTCTGCATGTCTTCATCATTCTTTGTTTCCTGAGCATTATCACCTTCATGGCTGTCATTTGCTATTTTAAGCTCCACAGAGTCAGGTATGTATGGTAGGGTGCTAAGGAAAGATTGTCTAGTGGTAGAAGAAATCTTTAAGTACTGACTGTGCCTTGAAATCATATGATTCTGTCAGTCTTTGCTGCTATGGATAACTGAATTAACTACATCGAGTATTTCTATACTTCAGACACTGCACACTGCACACATCTTCACTGAATAATGCACCTAAGTGGCAGGCAATCCTCATTGCACTACCTGCTACACTAAAGGGGATCTCTTCATTCTAATAGGAAAATGGAAGAGTAAATACGTTCTTCAGATACTGTGGTAGTCTGTCAGTGTCTCTCGTTCAGATCAAGGGGTCGGTTCTGCTGCCTAATAGGTTCTGCCAAGTGCCAGAGGACTGACCAGTACTATCCTGACATATTAACAAAGGGGACAGCAGATCATACTGTACTTATGAAAAAGCTCCCTGTGTGAAGCTGGATTCTAGCCTCTTCAGGATTTGCTGTGGAGAAAAAAGCCATTCCAAAAGAAAACTACAGAAATAATTTGTGCAGAGAAAGGCTGAATTAGCACCTGTACCAAAAACCTCAGCTATATTCCCTCCTTCCCCTATTTAAAAACTGTAAAGAATTACTTCAACACAATTTCACTAACCACAAATTGTACATCCTTCCAGAGGACTCTGACTTAATCTTCCACTTCCACTTTGTGCTTAAGCTCCCACAAACATGAGAAAAGACCTCTGAAGAAGGTCAAGACAAGAAAAAGAAATGTTTCATAAGCTTGTGATCATAGAAATCAGGCTGTGATCCAGCCAAACCTAAGATTGAGGAAGGAATTTGCTTTAATACTTGTTTTCTTTTTCACAGGCTGTGCCACAAAACCAAACCTCCTGAAACTGCTACTACACATCCCCCACAGGTAAGGAGAATGATGCAAATCACACCATCACCAAATCAGGGATCTTCTGGTAGCCCTGAAAACAAGGTCAGTAAAAGGAAACTATTAGGTTTTTCCTCTGTGCTTTCAGCAGGTGCTACTGTTTTTTATATGTTTTGCTCTTAGCTGTATCTCAGGACAAAACAAAAGCTATCACCATAATTCTGAGTTGGAGCAAACATTAGAGGCATGTTCCAACAGCAAAGACTCTGTAACTGCCATCCTTTATCTTAGCAAGGAGTGAGTTCCACCACATCTCCCTGGTCACATCAGACACACTGACCACAACTGCTGTACAAGCTGTACTCAGGAAGGGAGGCAATATCATGGGCTGGGGAATATTAAGAAAGCTATGACAGGGTTACAGCATTGGTGGATAAGGGAAGAGCAACTGATGTCATCTACCTGGACTTGTGCAAAGAATTTGTCACTGCCCTGCATGACATCCTTGTCTCCAACTTGGAGACACATGGATTTGATGGATGGACCACTCAGTGCATAAGGAATTGGCTCGATGGTTGCACTCAGAGAGTTGTGGTCAATGGCTCAATGTCCAAGTGGAGATCGGTGGTGAGTGGTGTTCTGCAGGGATCAGTATTGGAACCAGTGTTATTTTACGTTTTTGTTGGAGACACAGACAGTGGGATTGAGTTTGCCGATGACACCAAGCTGTGTGGTGTGATGGGCACATTGGAGGGAAGGGATGCCATCCAGAGGGACCAGGACAGGCTTGAGAGGTGGGCCCATGCCAACCCCATGAAGTTCAACGAGGCCAAGTGCAAGGTCCTGCACATGGGTTGGGACAATCCCAAGCACAAATACAGGCTGGACAGAGAATAGCTTGAGAGCAGCCCTAGGGAGAAGGACTTGGGGGTGTTGGCTGATGAGAAGCTGAACATGAGCTGGCAGTGGGTGCTTGCAGCCCAGAAAGCCAACCATGTCCTGGGCTGCATCAAGAGAAGCGTGACCAGCAGGTTGAGGGAGGTGATTCTCCCCCTCTACTCCGCTCTCGTGAGACCCCACCTGGAGTACTGCATCCCCAACATAAGAAGGACATGGACCAGTTAGAGCAGGTCCAGAGGAGGGCCACAAAGATGATCAGAGGGCTGGAGCACCTCCTGCATGAGGACAGGCTGAGAGAGTTGGGGTTGTTCAGCCTGGAGAAAAGAGAGGAGAGACCTTTATCCAGGGAGACGTTCTAGCAGGCTTTCAGTACCTGAAGGGGGCCTACAGGAGAGATGGAGAGGCACTCTGTATGAGGGAGTGTAGCGACAGGATGAGGGGTAACGGTTTTAAGCTGAAAGAGGGTAGATCTAGATTAGATATTAGGAAGATATTTTTTACTGTGAGGGTGGTGAGGCACTGGAACAGGTTGTCCAGAGAAGCTGTGGATGCCCTGTCCCTGGAGGTGTTCAAGGCCAGGCTGGAGGAGGCTTTGAGCAACCTGGTCTAGTGGAAGGTGTCCCTGCCCATGGCGGGGGGGGGGAACTAGATGATCTCTAAGGTCCCTTCCAGCCCAAATCATTCTATGTTTCTATTATACTCTTACTAAACAACAGGATTAAACAACAAAATTAACAGACACAGGGGAAAACAGAATATCCCTCTTGGTGTCCAGAATTATAATGTGCAAGTTTTGAAGGCCACTCCTTATATTGTATGATCTGTCTACAATCAAAGAACCAAGCATACTCAAGACAAAACATTTTATAAAACAATGGAAGCAGTGCTGAGCTGCAAGTTGTGGAGTATTCTTGAATTTCCTATGCTGTTACAAGCTTCCCGTGTAGCTAAGCAATTCACTCATCAGCTCTGTGTTTCTGTTCTCTGATACCAAATATAAATAACAGCATTTCTATGCAGGCAAGATGTGTTACATCTATATTGTGAATGTCTGTACTGTGGACCTACAGTAGATACTAGGTTCAAATTCTGTCGTCAACTTCAAAAGGTGCTTCAGTTTTAATTTTTGAAAAGTCATAGTCAGTTCTGGTTATTATTCTTTCTCCTGTTCTGCTGCTTGACCTCCCAGTTGTTGCTGACAGATACAGTTGCATTAATGTAAAATGATGGGTTAAGCACCAGTGTTCTTGTTGTCACATCACACAATTTTCATTAGCATGTATGTAGACTGAAATTGTAGACTAATAGAGGAATCAATCATGGTCAAGATTCTAGCATGTAATGTGCTCTTTCCAGAGAATTAGACCCTAATACAATTTTTTTTCAGGCCAAAATAAGTGGGATAGGGGGGAAGTAAAGGAGGCAGGGGAACCAATGCCTCAGCTTTACTCTCCAAATCTTTGGCAGAAACAACAATGCATGTTCTTAGGTAGAAAAAGCAATATAGGTTTTTTTGAGTCAAAGAGGAATAAATATGGGAGCACTATTTCCCAGTTACATTCTTCAGTCCAAGTGAAAGGCTTGCAGAGTCTTGCCAAACTAAAATTCTCCTTGTATTTACAGTTTTTTATTTTGTTTTGCTAGGATGACACAATGGAAGTGGAACCTTATACTACTTATGTGCAGAAGGAAAATGTAATTTACAACTCAGTGTCTGATCTGACAGTGGCACAGAATCTTCCACAAGGACTGTCGCCAGCAACATGAATGATTCAACAACACTGGAAAGGGAGAGAGACACTTTATAAAAGACTGCTTATAGAAAGAAACCTCATAGAGGAATTCTTCAGATTTTAGGGCAACAGAGCTCACTAGGTCTCTTCAAACACCTATGCTTGCTGATGAGCCTGTATAGTTCTTTTTTTCCCTGTTTTGCCTTCTTTCTTGGGAAAGGAAGCAGGTTTCCTGTTATTCCTAGTGAAAACGTGACTGACCCCATGCCATAGTTTTTCCTAGAAAACCAGTTGTGATCAGTCTTCGCTTTGCTGTTCTTGTCTTGGAGATCCTGGTTTTGTCAGTCACTTGTAGGCATTATTTTGATGTACTTGACACTATGTTGCACACATTTGGGAGAAGGGAGGATGTTATGTCTGAACTAAAATGAAACACTCTTCTGTCAACGGCCACTTTTTTTCTAATTCATAACTTACTAATAGTGGCCTGAGGATTGACCATCACAGAATAGCTCAAACAGCAGAAGATATTGGTAAGGAAGACATTTAATCCTCCAGTTCTGAAAATGGAAACAAGTGATGAATTTAGGAGTTTATCCACTAAGAAAGAGTCTTCACTATGATTAATTTACTTGCTTGGTTCATATTTCAGTATTTCCACTAAATGTGTTCATTCTGTATTTCAGATTATTGTTATGATTACTTTTCCATAAGATTCTCTGAAGATATGGTATTCCTCTCTTTCTTAAGTCTATTGGCATTAAGACACTGTAAAAGAATTATGTTACCCAAAACCTGCAAGCTACTTTTAACAGAAACAAATATTTCACAAAACTAAACAAGTTCAAATATATCTTCTATAACTGTGCAATAATGTACAAGAAGGATAAAATGCTTGCTAATTCTAGTCATATTTATTTTCACTAACACAACTGAAGATTTTTTTAATTCATATGTCTAGAGGTTTTATTGATATTCTTTCAAATATACTTGCAAGTTCACTTTTTAATGTAAATTAGCTTATATATCTTAATGTGTCTCATGTTGAGGTTCTTCTCACCTTCCCAAAATATCCTTGGGGAATAAGTAAAATAAATTGTCAATGATATACTAGCAGTTCTCGAGCTTCTTGGATTGATGCCTTACGAGCTAAAGTATGAACTGGCTTTACAGTAAAAAGAAAGAAATGCATTTGTAAACCTCTGTTTACTACCTCTTATTTCAGTATTTTAAAAGACTGACTGGGTACTTGGTCTGATGGTAGGATCAGAAGAACGAGATTTTTCCTTTGGACCACAGAAATGTCTTTGCCACACATTGCTAGAGCTTTCTTTTGTGATAGCATCCTGAGGGCTATGACCCAGTGCTTGGAAAACAGACTTCTAAATTGATTGCAGTTCCTAACTGTATTACTCATGTAAACTGATACTATTGGTTATTTATTCTCACTCTAGCAGCTACGAAACAGCCACTTTTGTCCAGGTGCTCTCTGCATGCAAGTATTGCTTTTCTCCTTTTCTGTATGTCATTTCAGAATGGAAGGGATCAAAACTGAATATCAAGCAGCTACAAACAAGTTTTAAAGGAATCTCAGTTTCCGATGACTTACCAAGGAAGAGACACAGTCAGCTCAGTCATAATCCTCTGAAATTCCCCATGTATTTAAAATAGGTGTAATACTGTCCAATGATCTTTTTTCCCACCCAAAACCAGAGCACCATCACTTCTTAGACTTTTCTGTGAACTGAAAAGTCTTTTATGTTGATCAGTGTCCATAAAGTGGGGTTCATCCTATGAGACAGCAGCTCTTGAAGGTAGATTCTTGCCAATTTATATGTAATATATTATATTTACAAAAATATAGTACCTGCTAACCTGCTGTCTAGCTGTAGGGTTTTACGAACATTTACAGTCCTATTACGCCGAACTTAATCATGTGCGTTCCAGACCTGGACATTGCTAAGTTGCTAACTGGTTGATTATTTCCTTCATTTTCTACTTTGTTCCATATTCAGGACTGCTATGGGCAGAAAACAGGATTTTAGTTTGCGACTATGATAAATAGTGTGAGTTAAGAGTCTTACGTATATACACATTTGCAAATGTGCTCTTTCTTATGTTCCTAGAACCACAGAAGGTCTTGAGCAGAAAGTCCCTTCCTGCGCTCCTCTTCATCCATCACAGTACTGGTGACTTCTCTTTGCAATGTGTTGCTATTGTGCTGCAGTCATCCTCCATGCAAAAGTGCTGTGTTGACTGTTTCTTACCGGTCAGACAAGCCTGCCCTCTAAACTCCCCAGCATGTTGCATAGTTACAGGAAGAAAGTCAGCAGCTTTTCAGCTCCTCCCATAAAGAAGTGTTTTGGCTTTAACAACATTTACCAATGCTATCTCTTGCTGCAATATTTAGTTTCGCTAAATTTGTATCTCCCACCTTTACTGCTATATTTTATCTTCACACACACATTCCAGTCTCTTGACAGTTTACAACTGCCATTCCTGC